>NW_006207899.1:2823301-2823677 GCF_000334495.1 Tupaia belangeri chinensis
GGAGAGGGGGTGATTTCTCGCTTTCTGTCTCTATGTCTCTCTCTGTCTGTCTGGCGAGCACACACACCCTATAGCGAAAACCTCTAGAAAAAAAAAGAAAGCAAAACTGTGGATAAGGGGGAACAAGAGCATAATCATTTAGTATAATAACCAGGTGAGAGTCACCAAATTTTAAAATTTTAGTAAAAAGTGCCAGCTGGTGGAGTGATGGTTAAGGTAACTGGATCCCACATTATTAAATGCATGATTTGAGTCCCAGACACAGCAGCTTGGAAAAGATGCCAGGCACATGTGCGTGCCCAAAATCCTAAAGCGAGAAATGGAAGAGACGTGATTGTGGGGTGATCATCTCCCACGGGGAGTGCTCTCTCGCATT
>NW_006207899.1:2823708-2849108 GCF_000334495.1 Tupaia belangeri chinensis
GCTTCCTCTCTGTTTCTCTCAGGTGAGTGCACGCACCCTCTAGTAAATTAAAAAAAAAAAAAATGCCATTTGCACCCTTCAATCCTAGAAGTTCTTTCTTTCCTTGAAACTATGATTTTGTAAGATAGAGTGTCACTTTTATTTTCAAAATAGTGTCAGTATTAAGCATTCACTTTTTTGTAGCTATTGTTTGAAATTACTGGTCCTAAATTATTTCACACGATAAAATTATTTTTAGTGGTTTACTGACAGAAAATCTCAATCGATAGTTAACTCAAATCATGAGGCAAATTGCTTTTGATTTTATAGATGTTGAATAATTCAACATATTTCTTAGTAAAAAGAATACTGGTAGATAATAAAGTAGCAGCAATGCACTAGAGACAGTTTTAATTACACCATATTCAAAAACAAAGACAATGGTATGGTTATGAAAGGGCTGATTAAATGGGCCATCTCTGTTCTAATTGGGGAACATAAAATGAGTATAAATGCTGTTAACATAAGAAAATTCACCTGTGCCGATAATAACTGAAAGAAAAAGGAAACCAGAGTACTTACCTTTTATTAAGTTTTACTTAAAAAAAAAATCCACGGAGAAAGATTTGTTTTTATCATCATTCAATTACTCTTTATCTATTATTCCTACATGCCAGAAGGCTGTATATACAACACATCTGTTATCTCCTGATATCAGACACCAGGAATACATCCTATTTAAAGTTTTAATGTTGCACCATAAAGCATTAAATTTTTAAAATTTATTTATTGTTGCTCCACTTCCTGGACCCTAGTCCTGGACTAGGACTTGAACTACGTAGTTAACCAAGTGAGTTCAAGATGCCATAACCACCACACTACTGGGTGACCCAAAAAATATGTCTTTAACTTAGCTTTTGGATTCTCCTATTGACTTGAGCTCTGTGCAATTCAAAAGTAATGTTAGCTTATGATTTCTTCTGGATTTTTAAATTTGATGACATTTGAGGGAAAAAGTCTTCAATCTGAAGTCAGGAATGAAAAATAACCAGATAACAAAAGTTAGAGAAATCCAAGTAGAGGAATATAGCCACAAAATGAGAGAAGACAATACTGTGCAAATTATGTTTACAGACTATATAAAGTAATTCTGGAAAAAATGAATTCTTAGGGAGTACATTACATGTAAGAGAATTTAAAAACATTTTGTAACACTAATCAAACTATCTTAATGTAAAAATAACAAAATCACTTGTCATATGTACTTTCTCATTACAATTAAATATCTGAAACTGTTTGTCAAGTTGATATATATAAGACATTTATTTAAAGTTGTGTAATTATTAAAAGTAAAGCAGTGAACCAATCTAATTCATCCAATAATTATATAGACTTTTCTCAATTAAAAAAAATATGGAGTCAGCAGTTGATTTGTTGGTTGAGGTACTGGACTCTGAGATGACTGACTAGGGTCTGAGTCCTGGACCAGATGACTTACTTTCTCATTTTCCCTTTCTGTCTCTTTGTGGTGTGGTGATTGAGGAGATGGACTCTGTCATGGCCCACCACAGTTTGAATCCTGGACCTGGCAACTTGCTATCCCACTTTCCCTTTCTCTCTCTTTCTCTCTGGTCAAATTAAATAATAACAATAACAACAAATGGAACTGAATAAATATTTTTTTAAAAATATGTATGTGGTTAGGACCAGCAGTTGGCTTAATGGATATGTTTTTGAATTCCCACGTACTCGACCATGGTTTGAGTCCCACACCCAATGGCTTAAACTCATGCTGGGTGCATGACGTGTGCCCAAGATTCTGAGAGGAGAAGGGAGGAGAAGGGATTGCAGCATGACCATCTCCCCTGGGGGGTGATTTCTGCCTTTCTGTCTCTCTCTGTCTTTCTGGTGAGCACAAATACCCTACAGCAAAAACCTCTCCAAAAGAAAAAAAAAATGTATGTTATTTACATACATACCACCATATAATAACACCAAAAGTCAAAATAATGTTTGTGTAAGACTGAGAAGTCCATTATAAAAAAAAATCAAAATAACAACTCTACCTAAATTAATCTATATGTTTAATGCAAGGCAATCAAATGACCAGAGACATTCTTCACAGCTCTAGAAAAGACAATCATAGAATTTGTCTGGAATCATAAAAGACCCCATATTGCCAAATACATCTTGCACAAGAAAAGTGGAGTAGAGACATCTCACTCTCTGACTTCAAAATATATTACAAAGCTATGATAATCAAAACAACATGGTATTGGCACAAAAACAGACATGGAAAAACTGGATAGCCACCTGCAGAAAGGTGAAACTGGACTCCTATCTCTCACCATTAAAAAATCAAACAACTCAAAATGCATTAAAGATCTAAATCTAAGACCTCAAATTATAAAACTACTTAGGAAAAACAAATCAGGAAAACTCTTCAAGACATTGGAGTAGGAGAATACTTTTTAAATAAGACTCCTAGACTCCTATCTCTCACCATTAAAAAAACAAACACTCAAAATGCATTAAAGATCTAAATCTAAGACCTCAAATTATAAAACTACTTATGAAAAGCAAAACAGGAAAACTTTTCAAGACATTGGATTAGGAGAATACTTTTTAAATAAGACTCCTAAAGCACGGACAATAAACCCAAAAATTGACAAGTGGGATTACATCAGATTAAGAAATTCTGCACAGCAAAGGAGACACAAATTAATGTGAATAAACAACCTTCTGAATGGGAGAATATATTTCTAAACTATACCTCAGATAAGGAACTGATTACCAAAATATACAGGGAACTTAAATGGCTTACCCAAAAGAAAATGATCAACCTAATTAAAAGATGGGAAAATGAGCTGAAATAACAGCTCTTTAAGGAAGATATGTGAACAACCAAAAAGCACTTGAAAAGATACTCAACATCTTTCATCATAAGGGATATGCAAATCAGGGATGAGCAGTTAGCATAATAGCTATGTCAGTGAACTCCCATGTTGTCAACAGCGGTTGAGTTCCAGACCCGGTGACTTAAACTCACGCTGGGCATGTGTGCGTGCATGCCCAAGATCCCAAGAGGAGAATGGAGGAAAAGGGATTGTAGCATGGCCATCCCCCCGCCACCACCACCCCCCAGGGTGGTGATTTCTCGCTTTCTGTCTCTCTGTCTCTCTTTGTGTTTCTGGCAAGTGCACGTGCCCCATAACAAAAATTTCTCAAAAAAAAAAAAAAAAAGACATACAAATCAAATGGATATGAACTAATCCCAGTCAGAATGGCAAAAAATTTAAAAAAATAAATTTTAAGTGCTGGAGAGGCTGTGGTGAAGAGGAAACTCTCCTACACTGTTAGTGGGAATCTAAATTAATCCAGTCACTGTGGAGAACAATATGGAGGTTCCTCAAAGGCCTGCAAATAGAAATACAATATGATCCAGGAATTCCACTCCTGGTTATCTACTCAAAGGATAGGAAAACTCTCAGTCAATAAAGTGCTTAAAAATCTATGTTTATTGCAGCATATTCACAACTGCTAAGACAAGAAACCAATCTAAAAGTCCATGAACAGAGGAATGTATTGAGTGGCACATATACACTATGGGACATTGCTCAGTCATAAAAAACAACAGGACCCTGGCATCTGATAGAAAGTGGACAAATATGAAAGATTTATTGCTGAGTGAAGAAAGACATACTATGAAAGAGAGACATTGTATGTCTGCAATTAATATATAAAGTATGTCTGTACTCTATGATGGAAACCGAAATATTAGAGGGTAAAGAAGCATGGGAAATGATGGGAAATACTGAAGATAGTGTAGGAGGAAGGTGGAAGATTGGGGAGGGTGAAAAGAAGGCAATCAAGGAGAAAAATAGAAAGACAAGACATTTAAGGGACACAGGAATGGAGGATTGTCTGTTGATAATATGTGTATGATATCTTTTTTTAAGAATTACTTTATTTGACTTTATATATTTTTAATTGACCAGAGAGATCCAGAGTGAGAGACAGAGACAGAAAGAGAGAGAGAGAGAAAAATTGAGAAGGCAAGCCTCTAGGTCCGGGACTCAAACCTCTGTTGGCCATTTGAGAGTCCAACACCCTTAACCACCAGGCCACATGCCAGCCCGCTTGTATGATATCTTTAACTGGACTGGTGTGCAGTGTATTCATTCTGGGGAAATTTATTTTATAAGCTGTGATGATTAACAGTGGTTGAATGTTTAAAATAAATAACTGACAACTGATAGTGTAATTTGGTAATAAAATATTTTCTATACTATATGTGATAAAATGCTGGGGATGAACCTTATTTGTTTGTTTGTTTATTAATTTTCTATATATTTCATGTGCTCACCAGAAAGAGTGAGAGAGAAAGAGAAAGTAAGAAATCACCCTCCAGAGGTATGCCTATGAATTCCTTCTCCATTCTTCTCTCAGGATTATGGTCATGCATGCATATTCGCCCAGTGTGAGTTTGAAGTCACCAGATCTGAGACTGAAGCCTTGTAGTTGACCATGTTGGATCCAGCTGCCTTAACTTCCACCCCATCTGCTGACCTGGGGATCAATTGTTTTTAATTTAGGTATTCATGCAAATTTAAATTGCTTGATTTACTAATGTTTTCCACACTAAGCTAGCTCTATAAACAAACTTCATTATATGGTGAGATCTGAAGTAAAATATAACCCTTTTTTAATTAAAAAATAAAATGAAAGTCTTTCTGTCTTCATGTTTGGACTAGAAATCATGCATGTCTTATTTGTCAGTGGACAAAGTCTTTTGCTAACAGCTTTTGAGTGCCTGTCAAATGCTTCATAAAATTTTATTTGACAGTCAAGGAACATACTAAAAATTTATTGTAGGTTTTCAATTTTCTTTAAATTTTGTTTGATTATCAAGGGCATATTCTTGTACAAAAAAGTTTTAAAAAGTTAAAAAAATTCAAATCCGTCATGTTCTGATATAAAAATACAGTTTCATTCAAAGCACCACTGTGCATTTAAAATAAACATTTGATTGTTGGGGAAGTTACGATGTAGTTTTTTGTTTGTTTGTTTTTCTGTGTAAAAATGTGTCATGACTTTCCTGACAACCCGATAATTTCAGCTTCAGGGTTGAATATGTCATTCATTTTCTGACTCAAGTAAAGGGTCCATCCATGCGATGTATTCCTCCAATTAATATTTTATATTGTCAATGGTGAAAACACAGAATCAACTCTTAGAAGACTAAGAATTTTATAATATTCTTCTTTATGAATAACTACAGTAAATCTACAAATTAAATATAAAATTTGATTGCTCTAACAATTATCTTTTATTACTGCTCATAAGATTATGCCTGATCCTTCTGATTTTGTGTTTGTTATTTTTCTAGAAATCTAATTTTTAAAATTTTTTTTTATTTTTCATTTCATTTTCTTTTATACATTCCACCACATTGTTGTTTGGCTTATAAAATGGATATTTCAACAGGTGAACATTACTCCCTAGCACAGTCGATAAAACTACAAAATATCTTCAACAGATAATACCACATTTCTTTGTGCCATTAATGCTCAAGTTACACATACATACAGACAAATACATAAAACTTCCATAATCAGGTAGAAAATGAATAATGTAATAAATATTTAAGATCTTTTGATCATTAAAAATGAACAAATGGGGACCAGCAGATGGCTTAATGACTACGTCACTGGACTCCCATGTAGTCAACTGTGGTTCAAGTC
The DNA here is from genome assembly GCF_000334495.1 of Tupaia belangeri chinensis. NCBI lineage: Eukaryota > Metazoa > Chordata > Mammalia > Scandentia > Tupaiidae > Tupaia > Tupaia belangeri. The sequence continues at coordinate 2,829,432 of NW_006207899.1, forward strand.
TCAGACCCTTCAGTGTAAACTCATACTGGATGCATGTCCATATGTGCTCAAAATCCCAAGAGGAGAATGGAGAAGACAGATTGCAGCATGGCCATACTCCCCACCCCCTTCCCCCAGGGGATGATTTCTAGTTTTCTGTCTCTCTGGCAAGGGCACATACATTATAGCAAAAATCCCTCTAAAAAAAAATAAATAGATACATAAAAAAATAAACAAATGAAAATCAAAAATTCCCTCTGAGAATTCAGAATATATTGCCTCTGTGTCTGAGCAGTTTATAAAAGATATTGTAAAACAGTCATATTTAAGTCACATTCTGATATCACACTGATATCAGAAAGACAAAGAAAGACAAAGAGACAAAAGCAAGACATCACCCCCAGGAGAGTGGCCACACTGCAATCCCGTTTCCTCCACTCTCCTCTTGAGATTTTGGACATGCATGCTCAAGTGCCCAGCATGAGATTCATTCTGCTGGGTCCAGGACTTAAACCACATTCAGTCATGTGGGAGTCCAGCAATGTAATCATCATGCCATCTGCTGGTCCCAACCATAATATTTTATTGTAACCTAGTATTCCCAATATTTAGTATAAAAAGGAAAATGAGAATTTCAAGTATGGGAGATAAAACTGATTAATCACTCGGTAGCATACTTCCAAAAGTCTTACATGCCACATTATGAAATGTCAGTTTTATTCTTTTCAAGGCTTTTTATTTTTTTCAGTTTTTGCCGTAGGACATGTATGCTGGTTGGAGAGTGACACAGAGAGATGGAAAGTGAGAAATTGCTCCCCAGGGTGGTTGGCCAACCTGCAATCTCTTCTCCTCAAATCTCCTTTCGGGATTTTTGGGCACACATGCACACATGCCAGGCATGATTTTTCAAGCTTCCCGGTCAGAGATTTGAACTTTGGTAAGCCATGTGAGAATGCAGCACATTAACCACCCTGCCACCTGTTGGTTCCCTTTTCTTACATTTTTATTCTTTTCTAATACTATTTGTTCAGTTTACAAAAATAACGTATACTTCTAGAAAGTTAAGAAATACAGAAGTGAATGCTTTTGGACTCTCCATCTCACCAAATGGCATTTAAAAATCTAAAACTTTCATGAAAATAGTTTTATAAATAAACTTAAGGCTCAATTTGAGAATTTAATATGAGGTAAAATCTGATTTCTGAAAGAAATTGAAGTGTGATTCCACAATAAGATAGCACTGAGGCCCAGGTTATACCTAGGGAATATAGTAGCAGAAAGCATATGGATTATGTGTATGGAATGCCAGTCAGGATTCAGTAAAAAGCCATTAAACTTGTACAAGACATACACTTAGAAATATGTCCTCCAATTAAAGTTACGACATCATAAAAAGCACTGGGTCTGGGGTCAACAGATGCACATGCCAGGCATGATTTTTCAAGCTTCCCGGTCAGAGATTTGAACTTTGGTAAGCCATGTGAGAATGCAGCACATTAACCACCCTGCCACCTGTTGGTTCCCTTTTCTTACATTTTTATTCTTTTCTAATACTATTTGTTCAGTTTACAAAAATAACGTATACTTCTAGAAAGTTAAGAAATACAGAAGTGAATGCTTTTGGACTCTCCATCTCACCAAATGGCATTTAAAAATCTAAAACTTTCATGAAAATAGTTTTATAAATAAACTTAAGGCTCAATTTGAGAATTTAATATGAGGTAAAATCCGATTTCTGAAAGAAATTGAAGTGTGATTCCACAATAAGATAGCACTGAGGCCCAGGTTATACCTAGGGAATATAGTAGCAGAAAGCATATGGATTATGTGTATGGAATGCCAGTCAGGATTCAGTAAAAAGCCATTAAACTTGTACAAGACATACACTTAGAAATATGTCCTCCAATTAAAGTTACGACATCATAAAAAGCACTGGGTCTGGGGTCAACAGATGTCCATAATGGCTACATCGCTGGACTCATATGTGGGCGACCGCAGTTCAAGTCCTGGATCTGGTGGCTTAAATTCACACCAGGCACGTGTATGTGCATGCCCAAGATGCCCAGAGGAGAATGGAGGAGAAGGGATTGTGGTGTGGCCATCCCCCCTGGGGGTGATTTCTCACTTTCAATCTCTCTGTCTTTCTGGAGAGCGCACATGCCCTATAGCAAAAACCTCTCCAAAAAAGAAAGAAAGAAAGAAAGAAAGAAGAAAGAAAGAAAGAAAGAAAGAAAGAAAGAAAGAAAGAAAGAAAGAAAGAAAGAAAGAAAGAAAGAGAGAAAGAGAGAAAAAGAAAAGAAAAACAAAGCACTAGGTCATAATAAAAATAAAAACTACCAAAAACAACAACAAAATCTTGATAATGAAAGAAAGTTTAGAAAGGAAAGGAAGAAAGAAGGAAGGGAAAACTTGGCAGAGTGGGAGGAAGGAAGAAATAATAGTAAAACAAGACTTCTTTGTAGGAGCAGATCAATTAGTAGTACAAAAATAGTTCAAGAGCTAGCTTGTGGAGCAGCAGTAGTATGCTACTGAAGAGAAGCTAACTGCCTGAGTCAGCTGAGATGTGGCAGTTGGAGCACCTGGGTCCCACAAAGTTGGCTGTGTAATTTTAATCCTGGACCCAGCAACTTTACAGACATGCAGGAAACATGTATGTGTGTTTGTGTGTGCCCAAAATCCCAAGAGTGGGACAGATGGAGGAGAAGGGATTGCAACATGACCATACCCTTTGAGGAATACTTACTATCTCTCTTTCTTTCTCCGGAGAGTATATGCACACTCTAGCATAAAGAATAAAGCAAGAGAGAGAGAAGAAAAACATAAAAATTTTAGAAGAATTTAAATCTCACATAGTAATGCTGGTTCATATCCCTGGCTTATTCTCCCTAAAACCACTTACAATACACTGTATATATATATTAAAAATTAAATTAAAATTTTCAAGATGCAAGGAAATGAAAAAGAAAACAAAATTTAAAAAAATAGATCTTGGAATAGTGATTAAGGTTCTGAATCCCAGATTGCTGACTCCTTGGTTCGAGTCCCAGAGCCGGTTTTTTGGAAAACGTAGTGGGCACTGTGAGTGCATGCTCAAAATCTTAAAAGGAGAATGAAGATGGGATTATGGTATGACCATGAACCTGAGTGGAGATGGAGTGATTTCTTTCTTTACTCCTCTTTCTCTCATCTGTTTCTGATGAGCACACTCATCCTCAATCTCAAACAGAAAAAAAAAAACTATAGCAATTTGTAATCCATTTTGAGTTCTTTTTGTGTGTGTGTGTATGCTTTAAAATAAAAATCCAGTTTAATTCTTCTGAAGATATATATCTCATTTTCCCAACCCTACTATTTTATATCCATATGTATTTTTGTTTTGTTTTGTTTTGGTGCCAGAGGGTATGTATGCACACTCACCAGAAACAAAGAGAATAGCAGAGAGAAAACACACTCAATTTAGGGTGTGGTCACACCAGAATTCTTTCTCTCATATTTCTCCATCCTGTTGAAATTTTGGCTTCTACCCACACACATACCCAGTGTGTCTTTTAAGTCACTAAAGCCAGGGTACAAAATGTGATCACTTGTGTGTGATCTGACTCCGTTAACCACTAGACCACAGGCTGGTTCCCACCATCATTTATTAAAGAGGCTGTCTGTCTCTCTCTCTCTCTCTCTTTTTTTTTTTTTTTTTGAGAAGTTTTTGCTAGAGGGCGCGTGCACTGCCAGACCAACAGAGAGAGACAGAAAGACAGAAAGTGAGAAATCATCCCCCGTGGGGGCGGGGGATAGCCACACCACAATCCCTTCTCCTTTCTTCTCCTCTCAGGATCTTGGGCATGCACGCGCCCGGCGTGAATTTTAAGCCACCAGATCCAGGATATGTACTGTGGTCGACTACGTGGGAGTCCAGCAACATAGCCATTACGCCAACTGCTGGTCCTGAGGCTGTCTCTTGAAAGAACGTTTTGAGCATTTGTCAAACATAAATTTATTATAAATGGAAGTCTCTTGAAAGAACTTTTTGTGCATATTTGTCAAACATAAATTTATTATAAATGGAATAATTTATCTTCAGGTTCTGTATTCTGTTCCATTGATCTATATGCCTCTTTTATGCTACTACTATACCATTTTGATTCCTATAGCTTCGGAGTATATTTTGAAATTAGAGAATTGTTATTTTTGCTCAAGATTGTCTTGACTATTCAGGGTCTTTTGTGGTTTCATATGAATTTTAGAAATTTTTAATTCTGTTTCTATAAAAATGCCATTGAGATTTCTGTAGGAATTAAATTGAATTTGTAGATCACTGTAAATTATAAGGACATTTTAGCAATATTAATTGTTCTGATTCATGGGCATGTTATGCATTTTCTTTTTTTTTATTTCTTCAATTTATTTAATCAATATTTTATAGTTTTCGAGTTATACATCTTTGTCTCAAGTTTTCTTTTTGATGCTATCTTTAGTGAGATTGTTTTCCAATTTTATTTTTTGATAGTTTCATGTTAAGTATATAGCATCAAAATGGAGATTTATATGTTGATTTTGATCCTGCAACTTTGCTGAGTTTATTAGTTGTTACAGCTTTTCTGGTTAAGTCATTATGATTTTTGGTATATAGGATCATGTCATGTGCACACAGACATAATTGAATGATTGTGTTTCTATTTATATGCCTTTTGTTTATATCTCTTGCCTTAGGACGTTAGCAATTATTAAGTACTATATTAACTAGGAGTGTTATGAATGTGTATCCATGTCTTGAACCTATTATATAATGTTAACTTTGAGATTGTCATATATAACTTTTATTACACTGAGGTACTTTTTTGTTTATTTGTTACAGGATATGTGTGTGTGTGTGTGTGTGTGTGTGTGTGTGTGTGTATATGAGAGAGAGAGAAAGAGAGAGAGAGAAAAGTTAGCCCCCCGGGAGATGACCACACCATAATCCCTCCTCTTCAAGGGATTTTGGGCACATGCGCACATGTACCTGCCATGTTTTTTAAGCGTCAAGTTACAGGACTTGATTACACAGTCAGCCAAGTGGGATCCAGCAGCTGTAATCTTCATACCACCTACTGGTTCAAGGTACATTTTATAAAAAGTATTATTTTAATTAACTTTATTAATTAATTTATTAATTTATTTATTTTAATTTGACCAGAAAGTGACAGAGTAAGAGCAAAAGCAAGAGAGAGTGAGAGAGAGAGGGAGAGAAAACAAGTCACCAGGTCCTAGGCTCGAACCATGGTTGGCCATGTGGAAGTCCTGTGCCCTTAACCACCATGCTACTCATTGGTCCCCCAACAAAATATTTAGCTTGTTATGAGTTTTTATAATGAAAGTATATTGCACTTTGTCAAATGCTTTTTCTAGAAATAAAATTAAATTTTTATCCTTTACTCTGTTAATGTGATACATCACATTTATTGATATGCACATGTTGAGGCATTCTTGCATCCCTGAGACAATTTCCACTTAATCACAATGATCAATCCTTTATATATGCTGTTAAATTTGATTTGATAGTATGTTGTTGAGAATTAGTGCATCTATGTTCATCAGGAATAATGCTTTGTAATGTTCTATTAATTTCATATGAGTAATGGAATGTTGATGTATAAAGGACTCAATGTATTCAAACCTTGGCAAATTGCCCATTCTGGTCATCTTGCACTATGTAAATTTTTTCCCCCTCTACAAAGTAGAAAAGACATTTTCTTTCCACATCTGAGTCATAGTTTCCTTATCACTCCAACCAATACCTTCTTACACTCATGTCCTTTGGTTCAGCAATTTTTACTCAATGTTTTTTAAAATATAATCTTTCAAATACAAACAAAACTCTCACATAAATATTATAAAAGATATACCTTTACATTTGGCAAAATAAATTCCAATAAAATAAATTGCAATCTATTGTTTGAAATGTAGCAAAGAAGAGTTTCAATTAATAATTTTATTGTTTTTCTCAATTTTTAAACTTTAGCATTTTTAATTGGGTCAAAAAAGTGCTGTGCTGCTACCAATCTTGCTTTCTCATTCAGCATAAAACTCTCAAAGGGTGTTTCTGAAATCATAGTATCATCTATGATGTATTCTTCAGTAATAAGTTTCCTGAAGTGTAGTTTAAGCACATAATCAGAATATCTAAGCACTAATTGCATGTTTTTAGAATTATTTAATTTAATTTTATTTATTATTATTATCATTATTATTCTCCAGTTTGATCAGAGAGAGACAGAGAGAGAAAGAGGAAGTGAGAAAGCAAGCCACCAGGTCCGAGACGTGAACTGTGGTCGGCCATGTGGGAGTCCAGCGCCTTTAACCACCATGCCACTTGCCGGCCCCACTAATTGCATTTAATAGCTGATATTGTTCAGATTTTTACATTTTTTGAATTAAATTTTTCCCTTTTAGGTGGGATAAGTACGTTTTAAAAATATGAGAATGCCTTTAACAGCAGCTCCATGAAGATGCAAAATCATTTTTCCTATCTCTGAAATAATCTTTGTAGAAGTTTCAACTGAAGAAATGAGTATGGAATAAGGAAAATATAATTTGGAGGAGTAAAAAGGGAAAGATGGAATAAAGAAAAGGAAAAAAGTAGCTATCATAGTGTCTAGAGTAGAAATATAAATTATGTAATAGAAACTACTACCCTTATAATTCTGTAGGTTAATGTATAAGATTAAACTGCTACTACTATTAAATAACTAAATATATGATTTACAAAATTGACACTCAATTAACCTGTGCTATATCTTATCTAAATTTTATAAATATATCTCAGAAGAATAAAAATGTTAAGACCAGCAGTTGCATAATAGCTATGTCGCTGGATTCCCATGTTGTCGACCACAGTTTGCATCCCGGACCCGGTGGCTTAAAACTCACGCAGGGCGCGTGTGCATGCATGCCCATGATCCTGACAGAATGGAGGAGAAGAGATTTTAGTGTGGCCACCCTCGGGGTGCGGGGGGAGGGGTTTTCTCACTTTCTGTCTCTCTGCGTCTGTCTGGCAAGTGCATGCGCCCCATGACAAAAATCTCTCCAAAAAAAAAGAAGAAAAATGTTATTTCCTTATAGTATTAATAAGTGATTCATGGGGACCAGCAGTTAGTGTAATGGCTATGTCTCTGGACTCCCACGCAGTCGACCGTGGTTTGGGTCCCAGACCGGTGGCTTAAAAAAACTCACACCAGGCGCATGTGTGTGCGTGCCCAAGATCCAGAGAGGAGAATGGAAGAGAAGGGATTGCAACGTACCATCCTGCACGCGCCCTATAGCAAAAACCTCTCCAAAAAAAAAAAGTGATTCATGAAATAGGAGTCAATTCTTTCTTCCTTGTTTTTATATTTACTATCATGTCTAATTAACATCATCCTGAATCTCTGCTAAATTAAATGACTTCTAAGTCATTACATTTAATAAAAGTTATTATCTTTATTCCCAAGAAAAGTTTTATTACTTTCATTAGTCCCTTACTTTTATTATTATATATCCATTGCATATATAACATTATTTTTAAAGAATTATTTATTCCATTTTATTGTCATTATTATTTTTTTTTAATTTGACCAGAGAAAAAGAAAGTGAAAAAGCAAGTCTCCAGGTCTGGGACCTGACCATCAGCCAGGCATGCGGGAATCCAGTACCTTAACCCCCATGCCACCTGCCAGTCCCATATTTAGATAAGTTTATTCAAGACATTTGTTTAGGGTTATATATTTTATGTCCATTGAATTTCAAAAAGTTTAGAATCATTGTCTTGAGACTTCTTGGCATACATATGATAATGTCAATAACTTTAAATCTGAATTGCTAAACATCTTCTACAGCAAGACCAATAAAGAGAGAACAGATTTTTTTTTTTACTCTACAAAATATTTTATTCTCTGAGTTCCATGTTTTAAAAGCTGCATAGCAAGATAGAACCAACAATCAAAAGATGTCTATGGAGCAAAAGGAGCAAGTTTTCACTATTTCTCTCACCTACTCATTCAGTGCATTTTTTTTTTCTCCTACTAACGAGTTCTGGCAAACCATTTATCAGTAATTACTAAGATGTTACCTAATAAAACTCATTTTAGCCTCAAGTACATGCATATTTTGATATTAAATTGACAACATTTTTAAATTCAGCTTTTGTGTAACTGAGGAAACCCAGTACTTGAAAATAAGACATGGGTGTGGAGCCCATTTTAAAGAGTAATAGTAAAAAAGATTACAAAAAGAATTGAGTGTGCAAAGGGAGCTTAATAGTGGTAAAATACAGAAAAAATGAGCAGGTGACATGGGGTCCATTTAGAAGAAAAGGGAAGAACAAGGAGGCTTGGTGGTAAAAGGAGAGAAATAAAGATGCTATTGCAGTTTATTTACTGTGACAACAAAAAAGCATCAGAAGCAGTAGGCATAGATTTTCCTCCTCTCTTCACACACATACATAAAGACCTAAACGTCACTGTACTGACAGAATAAGAATTCACCTAAATTAAATTCACAAAAGCATTATGAAATTCTTTTGAAACTCTAGGAAGTAGCCCTCTTAAAAAATTTGTGATTAAGCCTATGTGAGTATATATACACTGTCTATTAAGTTCTTATGACATTATATGTGAGAAATAATGAAATACTAATAGTGGTATTATGACAAAAGTGAAACTAAATGCTTACTTATTTTTTAAGTACTAGAATCTATTTAACTAAGTAAAAATAGAAAACAATGCTTTTAGCTTATTGAAAAATAAGGCATAAAAATAAAGAATGGAAATAATTATAAAAGAATTAGTAAAATAAGCCTCAAGTTCAGGAGAGATCAGAACAGAAGACAGGAGAATCACAAAAAAAAAAGAAAAAAGAAAAATTATTGCCATTCATAGTTTGTTTTTGATGGGTCAAGGGTTGTCATGCATCTTCTTATATAGTCCTTAGCATCTTCAAAGTGGAAAGATTGTGTTTTTAAACATGAGGAGACTAGAGCTAGAAATGATTAAGAACCTTCCTCAGGGGGATGGCAGGTGGTGTAGTGATTAAGAGTGCTGGACTCCCATATGTCCGACACCAGTTCGAGTCCTGGACCTGGTAGCTTGCTTTCTCACTTTCCCTCTCTCTGTCTCTCTTGCTCTGTCCCTCTCTGGTTAAATTAAAATAAGTAAATAAATAAATAAAGTTAAATAAAATAATTCTTAAAAAAATACTTGCTCAGTTGAAATTAGTAAACTTAAAGTCAGTGAGCAGTTTAAACAAGATTGCAATATTTGGAACACTTGAATCTAGAACACTTTAAATACACTATGTTTCTATCTGTTTCAAAGTGATTGAAGCAATGGAAATAGATAACTACATCTTACTGTGGATAAGATCTGAATTATAGTCAAGTGTACAGATAAAACCATCTTCTTTATATCCACCATAACCAAGTAGACATCACACACCAATGAAGACAGAAACACATATACACTGTCTTATAAATGAATGATTTTGGTGTTTTTTTTTATGAATTGTCTTTCAGTATCTCCTCAGCTTTTCTTTGTCGCTTAGGACATCTTAATACTTAACTTCAGGTAAAATTTAAACTGTAACAATATACTTTAATTCACCTTTATAAATTAAGCTTTCTGAGAAGTATTAAATTATTTGAAAGGGACTGCGGCAGAGATTATCTGTTTATTCAAAATTAATTTTCTCTTATATATATATATATTTTTTTTTTTTCCAAAAGGTACATGTACGCTCCAGAGAGACAGGCAGAAAGCAATAAATCACCCCTCAGGGGAGATGGCCATGAAGTAATCCTTTCTCCTCCATTCTCCCCTCAGGATTTTGGGTACACATGCACACATGCCCAGCATGAGTTTTTAGTCTCTGGGTTTGGGACTTGAACTGCAGTCTACTATGTGGGAGTCCAGGGACATAACCATTATGCCATCCACTGGTCACAATGGATGCTATTTCAAGACTAAGCTTGACAAACTGTCTTCTGACTCCTTACCTGAAGGAGAACTACCTATTGATCAAGAACCTACATGGGGGAACCAGCAGTTAGCGTAATGGCTATGTCGCTGGACTCCCACGTAGTCGACCGCGGTTCGTGTCCCGGACCCGGTGGCTTAAAACTCACGCCGGGCGCGTGTGCGTGTGTGCCCAAGATCCCGAGAGGAGAATGGAGGAGAAGGGATTGCGGCGTGACCATCCCCCCTGGGGGGTGATTTCTCGCTTTCTGTCTCTATGTCTCTGTCTGTCTGGCGAGCTCATGCGCCCTACAGTGAAAATCGCTCAAAAAAAAAAAAAAAAAAAAAAGAACCTACATGGGACTATTAAATGAATGACAAATAAGCTTCTGTTGTGCTTGAATCATTTGCTATTTTGGTGTAATTATTATGATAGTTTATCTGTTCTGACTAAGATATTGCCTTGTGAATATGTATCATATTAAATAGAGTTCAGATTTTAAGACTATTAATTCAAAATAAGATTAGAAATTTTTAAACAATTTAAAATCTATAACTTTAAGTCAGTCTTTTCTGATCGCTAGTTTATACATGAAATAAAAATGTGACTGCCAATTTTGTTAATATTGAATATTATAAAATATTCAAATGAGTGTGCTGACAGAGTAAAATTATAGAAATCCTTTTGCTTCTAATATTTCTGTAAGAGTGAGAAGATTCTGCCACTACACTTACAGTGATCGCAACTTTCTCTTATTTGTTTTATCATCTCTTGCTAGAACATAAATCAAAGCAATTTGGCTCATTTTTACTAAGCTCTTTTGAGAACTAGAAGTGGTATTTCAGTTATTCATTTATCAAACTGCCTAGGAAGTAAAATTTATTGTGAGGAAATCATGAAAGGACAAGAGAAATCTTAATAACTGGATCTTGGCATTACAAAGAAGTCCTTGAAATGCTCAGATTTGAAATAGCCTATTGTAATTTTCTCAGGAGCTTTCTGGTCCCAATTAAGTGTGTCTGCTGTGACTGAATTTTAATTAGTATGGATGTTTGTACTTTGGAAATGCAGAGCCTGAATCAAACTTCATAAATTCATAAAACAAAGAAAAAAAGAAGAATTCATCGAGCCTAGAATTTTAATGAGGGAATTAGAAAATGTTGGCATTTCTTATATCTTTGTGTTATCCCCAAATACTCCTATACAATTGGTTTGATAATCCAGACTGAATTAGCCAGTCAGTAGAGGCAAATGTTCAAAATAGTTCAAACAACCAAAGGTACCATTTGAGAAATTACTACTTTAGTTGAAATATTTGCTTTTTTAATTTTAAAAGATGATCAAATAACTCTGTGGAGATTAAGACTTGAAGTATTTTTGAGGTTTATTTTTGATGTACAAACTATTTTAATTGGAAGGTATCTCAGAAATTAATATATATTGCACTTCAGTTACTGTAATTTTTCTAAACTGGAAATGTGGTGGAATGTTTCAACAGTAACTATTCTGGCTTGAAGATTGATTGGTTGGATTTAAATCTGCCTTTTAATCTGTCTACTTTATAAAGCAGTATTTAGGAAATGACAATGCAGCAAGTTACTTTCAGCATTCATGAAACATTGAGCATGTCTCTCTCTGACAGGCTGTAACTGAAATGCTTTAAAAACCAGTAGTTTCCAAACTATTGTATCATCTTCATCTGCAGATCTTGATAAAACAAAATTGGCTATACCCTGAGCCCTGAATCCCTACTTCAATATTTTTAAGATGGTTATCAAGAAGTTGCTTTTCTAATACATTCTCAGGTGACGTGGTGCAATTGGTCAAGTTTGCTCTTTGAAAACCACCATCTTGGGACCAGCAGTTGGCGTAATGGCTATGTCGTTGGACTCCCACATGGTCGACAGTGGTTTGAGTCCCAGACATGGTGATTTAAACTCATGCTGGGTGTGTGCAAGTGCGTGCCCAAGGGGGAGAGTGGAGGAGAAGGGATTGCAGTGTGGCCATCCCCCCAGGATGTGATTTTCGCTTTGTGTTTCTCTGTCTTTCTGTCATGCACATGCGCCCTATAGCAAAAATTCTCTCTCTCTCAACAAAAAAAGTGCTGTTATTCTTTGTTAAATCAGTATATATTTGTCATAATTATATTTGAATACTATAGAATATTGATCAACTTATGCTTAGTTCAATTTAGTAAAGTTTGTTAAGTGTGAGTTACATTTACTGCAATGCAATAAAAATGAAAGTCAGTTTTTAAAAGTAATTCTTTCATCTGAGTGAAAATGAGAGAGAGCAGCACAATCACTTGGTATACAGCTGCACCTAGTATAGTAAGTGGATAATAGGACAGTTTTTTCTATCAGGCTATCTGCACGTCAGAGTACAATTAATTAAATATACATAAATAAGTCCTGTTTCCTCTGGCCAGAATAAGTCATCCAAGAAAAGATATGCTTTTATGGCATAATTTTAATCTAAAGCTCTCAAATAATATACGTTCTAAAAATAAAGTGGTTATGCTATACTTCTGTAATCTTTGTCTTGTTTAAGATTGTTATGTTGTTTCCAAAATATAATTTTAACTGTAAAATTAATACCCATTGGCAAGACATTTGAGAAATAATAAGCTATTTACTGAACAGTACACTGCATTAAAATTCATCAGAAAATCTAGAACTTTTCCAGTATAGTGTGGGTTATGCAATGTAGACAATTATGAGGAATATCTGGGTTTTCCTGACACAGAGAATATTTTTCACTGAAATACTTTGATGGTTTTAAGTAATATCTTATTGAAACTAAAATCTTTTAATTTATCTGGTTCTTTGTTGTTTCTCTTTTTCCCTGAATCTAGTATTTCTTGCAGTGATTAAAATGCTATTTTCCCATTATTTGGAGACCCTTGGCTCTGTCTGCTTTACTATACCCTAAATCCCTTCAATAGTATATCCAGACAGTTCTTTCAGTCTTCAGAGATTATCTCAGAGAATCCCTCCTAATGCCAACATTTAGCATAGGATTTTACTTTATTTTATTTTATTTTATTTTGGTCAGGGTCTCCCTAGTTGTAATATTTCTTAATCAGCCTCCTGTGTAGCTGGGACAACAGGCATTCATTAGGGGGTGCAGGAATGGAACCCAGGCCTCCCATGTGGCTTCAACCTGCTAAAAAGTAGCACCAACCAGCATGCACTACCCTGGCTGAGCCCATGCAGTCGTTCTTTTTATGTGCTCCTACAGGACCGTTTTCATAGCTTACTCATAGTATTTGAGATTATTCAGCTGTAATTGTCTCTCTTTACCAAGTTTTATGCAATTTATGTATTCCAGTGTCTACCTGTGTACCAGAGTGCCTAGTACATTTGAGGAACTCCATCATATATGACATAAAACTAGAAACTATAGATTACCTCCTATGTCCAAGTACTTTACTTTTATTACTTTTTACCCAAGGAGCAGTAACAGTTTTACATATTAGAAGCACATTATCCTTGCACGCATTTTGTATTCCATAATCATATATAATAATAATAGCTAACATTTATCACCTGCTTGCCCTGTGACAGGCACTATAGTTAGCACTATGCATGGATTAGCCCATTTGATTACCATAAAAAAAGACTTGAAGTATGAAAATATACCAATTTTTAAAAGATCAGAGGATAAAGTAATTTGACCAATGTCTCAAAGCTAAAATATTCCATGGTACAATTCTAAGCAATTCTTTTTGAATCTGGTGAACTAATTCTTAACCATGACAGTTTAATACTTCTATGCATCTCCTTTCTCTGTTCTTTCCATATTTCCCTTTCCCCACAATCTTCGCCCATTTCTCTCTTCCTCACTTTTCTCTCCATCTCCCACATATCCTGTTTGTCCCTTAAGTCACTCTCTCTGTTTTTTTTTTGTGTGTGTGTGTGCTTGTGTTAATCTTTCATCGCTAACTTTTATTAAACATTCAATGCATTGGACTGCTACTACTGCTCAATAGGTCTCAAGAATGAACATTTCTCTTTGAGAATACGCAGAATTTTGAATCAAAGAACAGCACACATGCACACATGTTTAACAGCAACACTTCGGGAACAAGGGGGAAAAAATAAAGCCTAACAAAACATCTACTGTGGCTTCAATCTTGTGTGTACAGCAATGTGTAATTCAGTTTTTTGGAGATCACTTACATGACAAGTCAAAACACAGCTGGAACACAACTAATGATAGATGAGAAATAATAAATTGTTAAAAGTGTGTTTGCATGTCTATAATAGATGTCTACAGACTAAAATCCTTACACATTACTGATAAAAGTTTTCTTCAGTTGAAGAGTAAGCAGGCTTCATAGCCTATTTTATTCATTACATAAACAAACACACACAGGGTTTACTTGAATAACTTGCAAGTTAGAGGTTGTCCAATAATAACAGAGCTATTTATTTATTTTACTTCCATCCTCCATGTCTCTCTTGTTGACTGGAAATTTTTCTTTTTTCATATTAACTTATAATTAGTCAACACATTTAGATTGAACCAATCAAGTCAGCAGTGTTATTTCTCAAACTTTATAAATGAAATATGCTTTGAAATATAATGTTAATAAAAACTATATAGACAGGGGAACAGCAGATGGTATAACGGTTACGTTGCTGGACTCCCACATTGCCAACCACAGTTTGAGTCCCAGACCTGGTAGCTTAGAACTCATGCTGTGTGTGTGTGTGTGTGTGTGTGTGTGTGTGTGCTCACAATCCCGAAAGGAGAATGGAGGAGCAGGGACACAGTGTGGCCATCCTCTGTGTGTGTGTGTGTGTGTGTGTGTGTGGTGGGGGTGACTTCTCACTTTCTGTCTCTCTGGCAAGTGCATGAAATGGACATGGGTCCAATTTTTTAGAATGAGCTTACACATGTTATTAAGGAAAAGTTTATTGAGGAGATAACCTCAATTTATTATCTCAGTATCTGCACCTGGGGCTAACACCATGGCCTCATGGTTAAAGGAGCTGGACCCACATGGCTAACTGCATGTTTGGAATCCTAACCATGGAAGCTTGAAAAAACACACCAGGTGAATGTGTGTATGTTCCCCAAATCCTGATGGGATAAAGAAATAGAGAAGAGATAGTGGTGTGACCACATCCCGTTGGGGTATGATTTCTCCCTTTCTCCATTTTTCTCTCCATTTCTTTCTTCTGACTCTTATGAGTAAATGTGACCTCTGGCAAATTCTCTTTTAAATTTGCATTTGTTTTCTGTAAAATCATAAATTGTTATATTTTAGAAGTTCTACATCACATAATCTAAAACTATCTTATTGGAACCTTTGTTTTCACATATAATTATGAAACAGAATTTGATAACATAACAACGGTCTATTTGTCTCTTTACAATCATATTCCCTGCTTTAGTTAAAGTGCAAGCTCATGTCTGTGAATTCAGAGCTCTCCAGATAAAAATAAACAGGTAAATAGAATGATACCTGATACCGGGGCTGGCAGATGGCATGGTGGTTAAGGGCGCTGGATTCCCACATGGCTGACCATGGTTCAGGTGCTGGACCTGGTGGCTTGCTTTCGTGCTTTCCCTTTCTCTCTCTGCCTCTGTCTGATCAAAAGAAATAATAATAATAATGATAATAATAATAATAACAACAACAAATGGAAATAAATAAATAATTCTAAAAAAAAAGAGTGATACCTGATACTCAAAAACCACAGTACTAGAGTAGCCACAGCAATTAGTTATCTAGAAAGCTAACACAAGCCATGAAGTAGAATTTTTACAGTGTTTTAATTAACTGGCATCTATGGGGAAATACTTTCAGATAATTGAAAGGATGGCCTTTTCTTCTAATTTCCAGAAGGCTATTGAAGGAGAGACAAAAGACAGAGAGACCAAGAAAGCACTCCCGATAGAGCGTGGTCACACTACAGTCTTGTAACCATTTGTCCTTCCTGTCGGAAGTTTGAGCATCTGTGCCTGCCATGTGTTTTCAAGCTACTTAGGCCTGGATTTGAACCACTGCTGGCTATGGGGAGTCTGGCTTCCTTAAAACCTAGGCCAAAAGGGTGGCTTTTTAAATTAGCAGTAAACTATATCTAAAGGTGTCATATATTTGGTAGTCAGAAAAGTTGTGACACATTTTTACACAGAAAAAATAAGTCATAATTTTACTGATGACCTAATATATATGTGTATATGTAAAACAAATACACACACACATATATATTCATATAATACGTGTATATAAGTGAGTTTGTGTGTGTGTGTGTGTGTGTGTGTTTCAATGAGAGCAGGTGGAAGTAGTGGTTTTGGAAGTAGGATATGGGCAATGAGGAAACAGGTGAAGGAAGGCTAAGTCTTTTTCTAATGTTAACATAATTCTCCCAGTGTAACATTTCCAGTATCAGCCTGTTTTCTCAAGATATAGGGAATAGAATGTAAAAGATGCATGTAAGTCCATGAACCATAGCAAACACATTACTATCACTGGTAAAGTGTAACCTGAATGTCTTTTATAGAGCCATGAACTACTTTTTCTCCCACCTTTCTTTTGTTTCCTTTTGTTTCTTTTCAGTCCTCCCTTCTATCTTCCTTTCTTTTCTTCCTTCCTTCTTTCCTTCCTCCCTTCCTTCCTTCCTTCTTTCTTTTTCTTTATTTCTTTTTTCTCTCTTTCTTCTTTTTTTCTTTCTCACTTTCTTTATTTCTTTTTTCTTCTCTTTATTTTTTCCATGTCTTCCTTCTTTCCTTCTTTCTTGGAAACTCCTCTAAAATGCTATATATTGAAGATATTACTTCAAAAGTGCCTTTTTATTTTGCTTTTAATTTTTCCAGAAGGCATGTGCACTTGCTGGAGAGAAACAAACAAAGATAGTGAGAGAAAGTGAGAAAACATTCCCTATGGGGGATGGCCACACCATAATCACTTCCGCTCCATTTTTCTCTATTCAGGATGTTGAGCACCTACACATGTGTCCTCCTTGTTTTTCAAAATGCTGGCTCTGGGATTGAAAAGACCAAGTTAGCCATGTTGTATCCAGCCTCCTTAACTACCACACCACCAACTAGACCTGTCTTTTAATATTTTTGAAGTTTCATCCTCTGTATTACTATTAGCTCTTTAATTATAAGGACAATGTTACATTGTTTCTTAAAACAACAACAAAACAAGTAAAGATTGGGCCAGCCAATGGAGGATGTTTAAAGGAATTGGATCCCACATGGCTGACTATGTGGTTTCAGTCATGGACCCAGCAGCTTGAAAAACAGGACAGCTATGTGTGCAGTGAGCCCAAAATTCAAAGAGGAGAATGAAAGAGAAGGGATTACAGTATTGCCATCTGCGTTGTCAAGTGCTTTCTCAGTTTCCCTCTCTCTCCAAGCACATGTGCCCTATAGCAAACTAACATATATATACATATATAATATATATAGTAATCTATATATGTATATGTACTATATATTTTATATAGATTTAATGTATTTTATAGATGTAATACATATATAGATATAATACATATTATGTAGCGATATATATTAAAGGTATCTAATTTTTTATAATAAAACTTTTAACAATAAAGTAGATGTGAATAATTGAAATAATATTTATCTTTCAACTTCTGTCATAAGAGAGAGAGTCATCCCCAACAAGGTCTTTACTCCAAGGTCCCACCCCTAGTCTCATCCAGCCAGGACCACAAGCACACACGAGGTCATCTGCCTTCACAGGGAACACAAGACCGTCTCGTGTGTCCTTACCATCACAGAGCATCACATTACTGCTGCATCAACATGGCTGGCCAAAAGTAATAGTCAGGATTTTTTTAAAGTATTATCTTGTAATATACTTTTTGATAGTGTATGGATATTTCCTCTAAATATATACACGGCCATTTTTCTCTGAGCAACTATTTTGCTTCATCCATATTTACTTGAATCAAGATGAACTTTTATGAGAGAAAGACACATACATACATAAGTACAAAACACAATCTAGATGCAGATTGTGATTGTTGAGATGAGGAAAATATTGCAATGAGTTACATAATTAGTCAGTTACAGAACTTTTTCTGAGAGCACATAGCAATCCATCTCAGTGCAATGTGCCAAGTGAGACCATTGCAGCAATAACCATTAAGACTCAGAACAGAGAAGCTAAAGCACACTAAACAGAAAGAGAGATTGACTCATTAAAACTAAATTCTCCTTCCCCCACAGGATACCCTTGAACATTCTCCTTAATACGGAGAATTCTGGCTGACATTTGCAACAACCATTTATAACTCAGTTTCTGGATGAGTTGCAGAAAAGAATGGGTGCTACATGCACAACAGAGGTTTGGGGCTCTTTTTCTAATTTGGCAGGAAAGATCCTCAAATAAACACCATTAATACAATTTACCATCACATCTAACTATGAATTGCTTTGGAATTTCGAAAACCATTCTCATGTTTTTGTAAATTAGTCTTAATTTACATTTTAATTTGACAGATCTCTTCATTAAAACAGATTTTGTGAATTGCACCTGGTTAGCCAACACAAATCTGACATGTCACATTTTTTAGCATTAAAGTTCATTATAATAACTTTTTTTTTTAAGAGAGAAATTTTTGCTGTAAAGCACATGTGCTCACTGGAGAGACAGAGAGAGAAAGAGAAAATGAGAAATCATCCCCCAGGGACAATAGTCCCTGCTGCAATCCCTTCTCCTTTATTCTCCTCTTGGAATTTTGGGTGTACATGCACATGAGCCTGGCATGAGTTTTGAGTCTTCAGGTCTGAAATATGAACAGCAGTCAGCCATGTTGGAGTCCAGCACTTTACCCACTACACCACTTGCTGGCCCCCATTATAGTAACTTGCAAAATGTACCATCATGCACCATATAACAATGCTTTTTTAAAATGATGGTTCATGTACAGAGTGGTGCTTCCATAAGCTTATAGTGGAACCAACAAGCTTCTACTACTAAGTGGTGATGTACCCATCATAGTATAGCACAACACATTACTTACATGGTGGTGATATTGGCATAAAGAAACCTTCTGGGATGCCAGTCATATAAAAATACAGCATATACAATTATGTATAGTATATAATACTTCATAATAATAATAAAATACTGTGTTACTGGATTATACTTTTACTATGCTTTACTTTTTATCATTACTTTATAGTATTCCTTCTACTTAATAAAAGAAGAAATGTCTACTATAACACTGTGCCACACTACACAGACAGCAGCCTCATCCATTCTGTGTTTACTGTGTCTCTGAATTGCATCATATTTTCTTGTGCTTGGTTTAGTCTTACGCTTTGTTCATTGGGGCCTTTTCAGAGGGAGATGTAGAGGTGAAAGAGAGTGATTTTGACTCTGTGTAGGCCTAGGCAAATGTGTGTGATTATGTTGTAGTTTTTAACATGAAAGTGTAAAAAGTAATACTAAAAATATAAAAGTATAGGCTAGTTTTTAAGAACAACTAAAAAAATACTTTTGTGCAATAGTACAGTTTGTTTTTATATTAAACTAATTATTATTAAAAGAGTGGAAAATCCTTAAAAATTAAAGTGTATGAAAGTAAGACTGTTACAGTTCTCTAACGTTAACTTACTACTGTAGGAAAAATATTTTTTTCTCTTTTTTTTTGGAGAGGTTTTTGCTATAGAGGGCGTGTGCTCACCAGAAAAAGAGAGAGAGACAGAGAGACAGAAAGCAAGAAATCACCTTCTCCGGGGGGGGGG
>NW_006207899.1:2849169-2857276 GCF_000334495.1 Tupaia belangeri chinensis
TCCCTTATCCTCCATTCTCCTCTTGGGATCTTGGGCACACACACACACACACACACACCCAGCGTAAGTTTAAGCCACCAGATCTGGGACTTGAACCATGGTCAACTACATGGTAGTCCAGCAATATAGCCATTATGCCAACTGCTCGTACCAGGAAAAATGTTTTTATAAATTTCATGTAGCCTAACTGTACACTGTTTATAAAGTCTATAGGATTCTATAGTAGTGACGCAGGCCTTCAATTTATTCATCATTCACTCATCCAGAGAAACTTCCAGTCCTTCAAGCTCCATTCATGGTCATTGTGCCATAAAAGTGGTGTACCATTATTTATCTTTTTATTATATTCTTATTGTACCTTTTCTAAGGTTAGATCCATTTAGATCCACAAATACTGCTGTGTTAGAGTAGAGCAGCTTACAGTGGCCAGTACTAAGTAACGTGAGGAAGCAATAGGCAGTGCCATTCAGCCTAGATGTGTAGTGAACTATACCATGGAGGTTTTATAAGTATACTCTCTGATATTCACATAATGACAAAATATCCTAAGGATGCAGTTCTCAGAATTAATCTCCATCATTAAGCGATATATGACTGGTATATTAGATGAAGTGGGTACTTCATATATAAGTAATTATGTTATATAGAGTTGATTTATTTATTTTAGCATATTACCCAATGTTACTCAGCAATATTGTTGCAGCCTATTTCATACATGTTGAAATATATTTCTTTTTTTTTTAAGATAGATGTTTGCTATAGGGCACATATGCTTACTTACACAGAGAAAGACAGAGAGAGAGAAAGGGAGAAACCATCACTCAGAGGGGGTGGTCATGCCTTCTCCTTCATTCTCCTCATTCTCCTTCATTCTCGTCTCAGAATTTGGGGCATGCGTGCATCGGCACCCAGAGTGAATTTCAAGTAGCCAGGTCTGGGATTCCAACTGTAGTTGGTTATGTGGGAGTCCAGTGCCTTAGCCACCACTCCACTTGGTGGCCCCAGAGTTAAATTTTTTGATAATTTTAATTTGTAAAATTAATTTTTCATTTCTCTTATCTAGTAATTAAAGAAATTACTGGGCCCTAATTAAAACTTCTTTTAAAATAATGATAGAAGTCATGTCTATGATTTCAAGATTTAGTAATCAATTTATTAATAATTTAACTGAATAATGTTTTAAGCTATTCAATTTGTAAACTAAAATCTATAATCAAAGGTATAAAAGATCTACTTTAAAATATTCAAAAAGACATTTTGGAAGGTAATATATAATAAAGATTGTACAAAATACTTATATAGCAAGATATATCTTCTAAAATTAACCCTATGGAACACATATAAACTACTATTTAAGAAGTACAAATAGCAATTATAAATTATTGATTTAATAAACTGTATTTTATCTTAGGAGAATTATCCAGATCGAATGTTTTATTCCATACTTCATTTTCTTATAATAAAATTTGATTCCATTTACAAAGCATGTTAAGTAAAGTTAATATTTATTTAACATATTTACAAAATTTATTCCCACTAGCACCTCTCTTTTGCTTTAGGAAGTCTGTGCTCACTGGAGAGACAGAGAGACAGAAAGAGAGAATCAAACCCCGGTGGGGATGGCCATGCACAATCCCTCCTCCTTCATTCTCCTCCTGGGATCTTGGGCATATGCGCATATGCAACTGGCATGATTTTCAAGACCTCAGGACCAGGACTAGAACCACTGTTAGCATGCCATGTGGGAGTCCAGCAATGTAACTGCTGTACCATCTGCTGGCCCTGACCTCATCTTACCTTGATTATATCTGCAAAAATTCTTTCAAAATAAGGTTACATTATTTAAAATATCCCACTTACTCTTATAAAGCATAAGCATTTCTCATTACGTGACATTTTATTTAATTATGTATTTTTAATTACTAGAGGACATGCACACTCACCAGAAAGAGATGGACAGAGAGAGAGAGAGAGAGAAAGCAACCCCAATGGAGATAGTCACACCACAATCCCTTTTCCTCTATTTTGCCATCTAGCTGGGGATTTGGGGCATGTACACCCTGGTGTGTTTTTCTAACTCCCAAGACTGCGGTCAGCAGTTGTGAGATCCACTTTCCTTAACCACTAGGCAATGGGACCAGTCTTCATTAAGAGATTTTTTTTTTTCCCTCTAAGTTTTTGCCATAGGACTCTTGCACTCACCAGAGATGGTGAGAAGGAAAGTGACAAATCAACCCTGTGGATGATGGTTACACTGTGATTCCCTTCTCCTCCAATATCCTCCTGAGATTTTGGGCATGGATGTACATACAACTAACGTGATTTTCAAGCTGCTGGGTCCAGAATTTGAACTGCGATTTGTCATGTGGAAGTCCAAGACTGTACCCACAATGCTACCTGCTGGCCTCATCTTTGATACTTTAAATGAATGATTTATTGTATGTCTTTCCCAAATAAAGAATAAAGTTAATGAAGTAAATGAAGGAGTCACTCTGTTGTTTTTGTTAATATTTGAGGTCTAGTGCCCTTAAGCACACATATAAAATAAGAACTAAATATATATTTGGTATATGTGTCATTGGTTAATAATAAATTTATTACAATGTATTTTATCACTAAGATTATTATTATAGTATATATTTATTTTAATAAATATTAAATAATTTTAATATGTAAAATATTATAAGTACCATTTTAATTTTGTTTTGACTTTATACTCAGAGTTTTCTATGTAACGATCAGTCAAGGTTATGGTAAAGTTTTTTTTTTTTTTCTTTTCTTTTTAAAAAATCCAATAGAACATAAGTGCAATTCAAGAGTAAGTCTTTCTCCATTACATTAATGTAGCACAAAATCCAATTTTTGGCAATGTTCCCAGGCAATTGGGGTTACAAAGTCATCTTGTCCTCTACATTTGCGTATAATGGAGAAACTTGAATCTGCATGATATATTGCAATGTTACTGAGAGGGGTTGACCTCATTCTGAAAGACACTTGATTATTTTCACTGTCAAGTGCCATCTATAAATTGAATAACAGTTATATTAATTTGAGAAAAGATAAATCACAGAGTAAAAATTAAAGCACTACAGATCTATCAGGTAAAAGAGTAAAAATAATTAAGCATAATGTTTTATGAAGAATAATGTACTAATTTCTGTATAGTATCAATACGCTAAGAAATAGAGCTGCTTTATTTTTAATACATTATTTCAATAATCTACATTTTTTCTACAAAAAGGGTAAAATATAAATAGGTTAGAAACTGACCTCTAAAAAGTAGTTTAGATTTTTAAGATATTCACATATATGCATATGTAAAATTAACAAGTTCTTCAAGATAATTACAAGGTTTTTTGCCTATCAGTGCATGTCTTCATAAAATACTGAATTATAATATAATTTATAAAAGTTGTCAGTTCCACCTAACATAATTTGCAGAACAAAATATTTTTCTAAGTGAATTTTGGTGAATTTAAATAAAGGAAAGGAAAACATCAATTAAAACTATAAAAAATTTCACAGGAGAGGGAAAAATGTCTCATTAGTGTTTTGGTTTTTGTTTGTGTTTTTTTGAGATAAAAGGAACTATACTTTTTTCTTGACAAGCAGTGTATTTTCTACAACAAAGTTTCAAGATATAAAACTGATGAAGAAATAGAAAAAGAGAAAAAATAAGAATATTTCAGTCCATTATTGTGTTGCTAACAGAAACATTTGAGGGTGGGTGGATTATAAGACATAGAAATTTAGTAATTCACAGTTTTGGTTGCTGGAAAGTCCAAGGATGTTACAAAATGGTATGAGGCTGATCTTTTAGAACACTGTAGTCTCCAACCATGTGGATTTCTCTATATTTATATACCTATCATAACTCAATCATAGAGATCCTACTCTAATGACATTGTTACAACTAAAGGTCTCACACTGGAACACCATAAAGAGATTTTTACATAATATCTTTATGATACAATCAAGTTTCACCACAGTTCTGGGGACATCCAGTCACTACCCACTAAGACCAAATTCCAAAACATAAAATCTTGAGACACAAACCATGAGCAAACCCATAACAAAAAGTAAAAAAGATATTTTGTCTTTGACTGTTCATTAAAATAGAAATTTAAATCTTAGTTGAAATTAAAATTAATTAATCACTCTTGGCATTGTTGACATTTTGGCTGGATAATAATTTTGTTGGGATTATCCTTTACATGACTGAATGCTAAGCATCATCCCTGATCTCTACAAACAGGTTAACAAGAGTATCTACCTCCTCTTCATTTTTGGCAAAAATCTAAAATACCTCTATGAGATCAGCAGATGGTTACATCACTGGGTTCCCACATGGCCGGCTGTGCTTCAAGTTCTTGACCTGGAGGATTGAAACTCAAGCTAGTTGCATGTGTGTGTGTGCACAACATCCCAAGGGGAGAATGAAGAAAATGGGATTGCAACATGGCCATACATTGCAAGTATGGCCATACTTGCTTTCTGTTTTTCCTTCTCTCTCTGTATCTTCACCAATCACACATGCCCTATAGCAAAATTCTCAAAAAACAAAACAAACAAACAAACAAAAAAACGGAAGAGCTGTTGGTGTAATGGTTATGTCGTTGGACTCCTGTATAGTCTATCATGGTAAGAGTCCAAGATCCAGCAACTTAAAAAACTCACTCCTACCTGGAGGCCAACAGCTGTTGTGGTGGTTAAGATTCTGGACTACTGGACACTCCCACATGGCTGACCACAGTTCAAACCCCAGACCTGGTGTCTTGCTTTCTCACTGGGACCAGCAGATGGCATAATGGTTATGATGCTGAACTTCCATGTAATGATAATGGTTTGAGTCCCAGACCAGGCAACTTAAAACTCATGCTGGGCATGTGTGCATGCATACCCACAATCCTGAAAGAAGAATGGAAGAGAAGGGATTCAATATGACTGTCCCCTGGGAGGGGTGATTTCTCAATTTCTTGGTCTCTCAAAACAAAACAAAACAAAACAAAACAAAACAAAACAAAAAACCCTCTATACATTGCCAAATGTATCTGAGAACAGAAGTGAGAATCCAATTGATTACAATTGGATGAATCAACATATTTATGTTCACATAATTTCTACACACACATACACATTTACTTGCTATAGATGAAAAACTGTTAAAAAAATACATTCCTTTATGATAAGCACACTTATCTCAGAGATTTTGAAGTCCACTTGTGGTTGTGTTAGAAATAAATAAGTGCTCAAAAAAGGATGAGGGCATGCCAAGAAAACCAAAATGAAGGGGGTCCCCATTGGTTAAATCTAGGATATATTTATACTCTATCTTAATTGCCATTTCTGGTCTATCTAGTCCATAAAACAGGATATCATTGATGTACTAGACCAAAGTAGTTTTTGAAATATCTTTGTTAAATTGACAAATCTAGCTCCTGGAGAAACATTTGATCCATTAAAATTATAAAATTTAAAAGGCCAGGAGAATTAATTCTCTGAGGCAATAAGATTGGTGTATATTAAAATGGGTCAAAAATTAATATAGATCATTTCAGTCCTCAGAAAACACAGCAATGAGGAAATAAACAAACAAACAAACAAAAAATCATTTTGTTAGATCGTTTAGTCTTAATTTATTTTTAGTATAGATTAAGCCAGAACCTCCTTGGATGGAAACAGTGTGGCACAAATATACTACAGCCATTAAAAACAATGATATACTGGCATTTGATAGAAAGTGGACAAATATGGAAAATTTACTGTTAAGCAAAGAAAACCAGACTATGAAAGAGAGGCATTTATATCCCCACTCAATATATACCAAATTTGGGTACTCCGTGGCAGAAACTGAAAGATTGGAAGGTATAAAAGCATGGAGATCAATGATAATACTAGAAAGCATGTGGGAAGGTAGGAAATGGGAGAGGGTAAGAAAAAGGGAATCAATGGAAAAAGAAGCAAAATATTTAAGTAATACGAAAATGGAGAATTATCTGTTGATGATGATGTGTATGGCAATTTCTTTGACTGAATAAATGTGCAGTGTATTCATGATGGTAAAATTCATTTGGTATGCTGTAATGATACATAGTGATAGAATGAATATAAATAATTT
The DNA here is from genome assembly GCF_000334495.1 of Tupaia belangeri chinensis. Lineage (NCBI taxonomy): Eukaryota > Metazoa > Chordata > Mammalia > Scandentia > Tupaiidae > Tupaia > Tupaia belangeri. The sequence continues at coordinate 2,855,288 of NW_006207899.1, forward strand.
TTTAAATATAAATAAGGAACCAGCAGATGGTGTAATGGTTATATCTCTGGTTGGAGTCTGGGACCTGGTGGCTGGAAACTAACGCTGGGTGCATGTGTATATGTGTCCAAAAATCCCAAGAAGTGAAAGGCGAAGAAAGGATTGCATCATGGCCATCCCACGGGGGTGATTCCACAATTTATGTCTGTCTCTCTCTGTCTTTCCATCAAGTACATGCGCCCTATACCAAAAATCTCTCTTAGAAAATAAATAAAGGGTAAAGATATTTATCTGATCATTATTCTTTCACAATCCTAACATCTCAAGTGCTATCAGAGAACCCAGTCCTCTAACAATAACTCCTACTCTAGCTTTGTTCCACAGAGACAGCTACCAATGAGCTTCTTAGTGGTGCTGGTGTCCTTCCCACCATTACATTTCTTATCACTTTGGTGAACAGAAGGTCCTCAGGCCTTCCTGCAGAGGACAGTTGGCAGGTTTTCCTGCGTTGTGCTAGTTCCACTCTAGCATTTACATTTCTCTGAGCCTTTTGAGACCTCTTATAGCATGTTTGATACTGTGGTAGTTGTGGCTTGTCTAAATCACTTAGTGTGCTTCAGAGCTTTCACCAAGCTTCCAAGGTTCATCCTTATAGTATATTATTTGGCCTCTCTTTTGCATATGTCTCAGTGCCTTAAGTTCTGTATTATGGAAGAGTTTTGCCAGATAGGAAAATCTGCTTATCAAACTTTGTACTCTGCCCACTTTGATCCAGTACCTGCAAGACATTTTACTTTATTATTTCATTCCTCCCTTATAGTCTCATCTCTTCTCCAGCTGGTTATACTTATGATATAACTTTACTTACCGAGTTTTTGTTTTATTTATTTATTTTTGTTCTCAGTACACTTTTTAGGTAAGGTGTATTTACAACTGGAGAGAAGGATCTGAATCATTATGTAATACAGGAGATGAAGAAACTATTAAAAAGAGAATTAGTGGGCCATTTCTTCAGGCCCAGAAAATTAAGGAGATGTGCTATTTTCAGAGTTCTCAAGTGTGTCAACCCTTGTGACCAAGTACAGCAGGGGTCATTACTTCCCTACCAAGGTATTGACCTTGACTGTATTTGCTATTCATATACTTTGAATCATTTATTGAAAATTAAGCAGATTTGAAGCATTTTGGATTGGCTTATTCCTATTGCTCTACTCTGGCCAAATATTGTCAATGACTAGTCCAATTTAATAACATCAGCTCTGTAGAACTCAAGAATGGACTTTGTCCTGCCAATGCCAACTAAGTTCACAAATTTAATTAAATTATAATCAAAATTAAACTCCATTAATTCTGTAATTTATCATTTTTATAATTTTTTTTAAGTTTTTAATTTTTTAGAAATGTTAACGAGAGGATGTAAACACCAGAAAGAGTCAGAGAGAAAGAGAGGAAAAGTGCGACCAGCAGTTAGCGTAATGGCTATGTTGCTGGACTCCCATGTAGTCGACCGTGGTTCAAGTTGCGGACCTGGTGGCTTAAACTCACGCAGGGTGCATGTGCGTGCATGCCCAAGATCCCGAGAGGAGAATGGAGGAGAAGGGATTATGGTGTGGCCATCACCACTGGGGAGTGATTTCCGGCTTTCTGTCTCTCTGTCTCTCTCTGTCTGTCTGGCGAGCACATGTGCCCTATAACCAAACCTCTCCAAAAAAAGAAAAAAAGAAAAAAAAAAAAAGAAAGAGAGGAAAAGTGAGAAAGGCACCATAATAATAAATTGAACCTATCTAAAAAGTATTTTACTTGAGTTATTGTGTTTTTTTGCATTGTATATTTCATTTGTTTTGTTTTTAAAACTTCTATTTCTTTGTTGGCATTGGATAATTTTTCATGTATTTTAAGAGAGTTCAAACTTGCTTGTTAAAGTATTTGTGTGATGGTTGCTTTAATCCACTTTAAGTTGTTTCAATATCTGACTCACCTGGGTATTGCAATTAGTGATTGTCTTTCCCT
>NW_006207899.1:2857307-2895871 GCF_000334495.1 Tupaia belangeri chinensis
CTATTTAAATTGTGATTTTTACGATCTTTCATATTGCTACTTGTCAGCCTACTGTCTCTAATTGTATAAGGGAAGTTATTATGAATTGGGGCCAGCAGATGGTGTACCAGTTGCATTGCGGGAATCTCACATGGCTGGCCACAGTTTGTGTCCTGGATCCACTGGCTTAAAACTCATGCTGGGGGAACCAGCAGTTAGCATAATGGCTATGTCACTGGACTCCCACGTAGTCGACCGCGGTTCGTGTCCCGGACCCGGTGGCTTAAAACCCACGCCGGGCGCATGTGCGTGCGTGCCCAAGATCCTCAGAGGAGAATGGAGGAGAAGGGATTGCAGCGTGACCATCCCCCCTGGAGGGTGATTTCTCGCTTTCTGTCTCTATGTCTCTCTCTGTCTGTCTGGCGAGCTCATGCGCCCTACAGAGAAAATCTCTCAAAAAAAAAACAAAACAAAACAAAACAAACTCATGCTGGGTACATGTGTGTGTGTACCCAAGATCTTGGGAGAAGGGAGGAGAAGGGAATGAGACATGACTATTCCCCTTGTGTGTGTGTGTGTGTGTGTGTGTGGGGAGGGCAGGTGGCGATATCTCACTTTCTCACTGTCTGTGTATCAGGCAAAAACCTCTACCAAAAAATAAATACATAAATAACATGCTTTATTTTATGGTATACAAATGAAATCAAAGTTTCAACTTGAACGCAAAAACCTTTTACTCTTGGCATTAAACTCTAACACATTACATATATTTTCTTAAGAAAATAAGCTTACATGGGACCAGCAGGTGGCAGGAAGGTAAGGTGCTAGACTCCCACATGACTAACCACGGTTTGAGCCCTTGAGCTGGTGGTTTGAAACTCACAGTAGGTGCATGTGTGTGTGCCCAAAATTCCAAGAGGAGAGTGAAGAAAGAATTGCGGCATGGATACCTCCCATGGGGATGATTTCTCACTTTCTCTCTCACTGTCTCTCTGGTGAGCACGGGTCCTATGGCAAAAACCTTACAGAAATGTTAATTATTTAAAAAATAAGCTTATTAAAAGGTCACACATATTATAAAATAGAAGAAAAAAGAGCAAGAGGAATGCAATGCTAATTGTGTAGTTTTGTTAAATTTAAAAAGGATTTTCCTTATTATAAAATTACATCAAATAATGTCATCATGTGGCACTAAAAATTTCAAACTTAATACAAAGATTTGATAGTTTGTGTTTTAAAATGAAAAGAAGACACATTTGAAAACAATATACATGGGCTATATTGCAAGCCTCAGTTAATATCATTTGCAAATCACTGTGATTTTTGACTTAATACTACAATGGCCCCCGTCCATAGAAATGAGGCTAACTACAAGAAATGATAATTTCTAGATGTGTTAAATCTTGGCTCCCAAAAGCTGAAATGATATTCATTAGATCAGTAGCATGGTGTAGAAACTGAGCAAAGGTTTGGAGTCATAGGAAAAGGTTGTATTTTGAGGTTACATCACTACCAGCTTTGTCACTTTGGGAAAGCAATCTGATTTTCGGAGCCCTATTATCTGCCTACAGAAAATCTGCAGAGCTGAAATTTACATGTGCCAAGACAGCAGGTAACAGTGAATACAACACCACTCTGGAATCAGACTCATTTAAGATAATACCACCAAAATTTACCGAGACTAAATCCTATATCCACTGGCACCTAGAGTAACATCGTGTGTACTTTATAGGGCTGTCTTAAGGATAGTTGGGAACTTATCACATTGCCCGGACCATAGTAATCACTAGATAAATTCTGGCCATTTTCATAAGTAGCACTTATGCTGCTACGCTGCTGCTGCCTCATGACTGTGCTCTGAAGTGATTCTCCCATGCTCTATTTCATGATTTATTACTATGATATTAACATATTTAAAGCAGCAGATAGTGTGAAAAGTTTACACTCTCCGAAACTATGTGAACACTGGTTTCATTACTTACTAAATATGAGATTTCATGCAAATGTGTGTCTGCTTGTCAACAAATATTTCAACAAATAAATAGTTAAAATGGCCTGCATTAAATATGTCCAGGAACATGAAGGTTGCAGAGAGCAAGTGCAGAAAGAGCTTGATTCTGCATAACCAATATTTTTATTATTCAATTCATGATATTTTTGCTTTTCTATAATTTCTTTTTATTTGTTTGATTTTGTTGTAACTGCTCTTTTAATTGTCTTTTATTTGTGCTCATTACAGTCTGAAATCTGTACAGAAATCAAAGGCTGGTGTTGTGAGCTGTAGTTCACTGATGAACACAGCAGAAGCGGAAGTGCATAGCCAGATGTGAATTTGAAAACCCTACGTCTGCCTTCCTCTTATTGAGTGAGGCATATGGTTGCAGGATATTTTATTTGAAGCTCAAAAGAAAATCTCCCTCTACTGACATCTGGGTTACAAGTGTCCAAACCAATTGTGAAATACAGTTTCCTGATGGGTAAAATGGGAGTAATGAGAGCTATCATATCAGTTTTTCTATAAAACATAAATGTCATGAGAGCTGGAATTTGGTGCTTTTTGTTTTTCATTAGATGCCCAGGAGTTAATCCAGAAATACAAACAAATGTTCTGAGAATTAAACAGCACAAAAAAGAGCCAAATGTAGCATCAGTTCTAAAAATAGACAGAAAATGTTAGTTTAGTTTTTGTCTAATATTTTAGCACTTTATGAGTAAACAGCATTAATGTACCATACAAATAAATGTCTATCCATTATTTATGTGAATGCCTATAATAGATGGTCCCTATGCTTGGTGCTGTAAACACAAGATTAAGAGTATTTAAGTAATTCAAGTGTAACTATGGTTTTGTATTACATGAGGTCCTTAATTTGCTTAGAGAATAAATTTTATGATTTCTTATATCTGATTATGGAGACCTGGTTAAAATGTTAATTAAATTTTAATACCTTAGCATTACAAATTAAATACAATTATTATGAGAGTAAAACAAAACATAAAACAAAAAATATGATAGCAAAATTTACATAGAACTTTAGCATATAAAATTATCATTAGTAACTTTACATGAACATCTCAGAAGATTTCTTATAGAGAATTAGAATTAATTTCTTAACAAAATAAAGTTTAGAATATAAACTCTATTTATCTATTACCTATCTATCTATCTATCCATCTATTTATTGGATATACATACAGGGCTGGGCTAGTGGTCTAGTGCTTAAGGAATCTAGATCACATGTGACCCATGGTGGTTCGAGTACTGACTTGAAAAAAAATGTTACTGATGGCTAATAAAGTTGGGCATATTTAAATGATAGTAATAGTAGTAGTAAATAATAAGCTAATCTGCTTATTAGCTATTCTTATATCTATCTTTAAGAGTTTTTTATTATTTCTATAGAGTTATTTGCCTTTTTATTATTACTTTTTTTAAATGCATAATTCCTTTTCTTTTTTTAATAATAATTTATTTATTTATTTATTCATTTAAATTTGACCAGAGAGAGACAGAGCAAAAGAGGGGGAGAGAGAGGGAAAATGAGAAAGCAAGCCATCCAGTCTGGGACTTGAACCATGGTCAGTCATGTGGGAGTCCAGCACTCTTAACCACCATGCCACCTGCTGACCCTACCATTAAGTTTTAAGAGAAATGTATATCTTGTGGATAGAATTTTTTTTGTCTGTTACTTGTTGATAAATATTTATACCAGGTTGTGACTTATCTTTTGTTGTTGTGTTTGGAAACATTTTAATCTTAGGTAGTAAAAGGTTTTAATGTTAGGTAATAAACTTTATTATTATTTTCTTCTATAGCTGGTGTGCCTTGATTAATATAACTTAATAGGAAGTATTGAAATCTGTCAGAAGAAATTCTCCAACTCTGTTTTTTTGTTTGTTTGTTTTTATTTCCCGAAGACAAATGTGCCAGCCAGAGAGAGAAACAGACAGAGGATGAAAACAATTCCAATGAGGTTTGACCACATTGCAGTCTCTTGTCCAAATCTCCATTTTGTTGGCATCTGGGTGATGTACATACATGCTACTGGTGTTGTTGGGGAGACACAACCTGTGGGGGTCTCTACCAGGGTGTAAAGGCCCTTAGGCTCATGCAAGAAAGAATAAAGAAGAAGCCATTGAGGAAGAGTGAAATAAGGTTTAATAAGGAAGTGTGTAGAGTAAGTGCACTACTCCACAGGTGTAGCAGCCATGTGAGGGGAGATGGGTGAACAATTTTCTCTCTTCCTGTCAGAGGAAAGAGAACTATTACCCAAGAAGAAAGATAGAAAATCTACTCCATAAGTAGGGAAGTGCTGAACTACCTATGTGGGCATCTAGCTTATGTGGCTTGCCTTAATGCCAGGCTAAGTATGAGACAGTTTATCCATGAATTTTCTGGGAAAAGATTGGTGACTTTCCTGAAACCACTGTCCCTCTCATAGGTAATTCTCGTCATTGCATGATTATTCCAAACTGTCATGGCACAGGTGGGAGTACCATTCAGCATGCTAGTACCATGCAATGAGGAGGGTATAATGAGACTGAAGGTTAGGTAATGATCCTTCTAGGTGCCTTCTTGATTCCAACTGTTTCCAATCCAGTCTATCAGCCACTTTGTCTGTCTGATTTTAGGTATTTGGAATATCCTTCACCTCAGTTTGGAATGTCCCGCCTGTCTCCTTGGTGTGTTTCCCAAGTCACTGGGGCTGGGACTTGAACTATGTAGTCAATTCATGTGCGATCTCATTCCCTTAACCACCAGTTCATGGAGGTGATCCTTTATGCTCCTTTTCTTAAACAACAACAACAGTAAAAAGTGTTGTGGTTCTAGTTTCTTTGATATCTGCCTAAAAAATTATGGTCTGTTTTGCCAATTTCTTCAAATCAGTCTTCAGGAAGTTTTTTGTTGGGATTTTGTTTTATTTATAAATCAATTTGAAAATTGGCATTTTACAAACATTGAGTCTTCTCACTCATTAAGTGGTATTTATCACTCTATTTATTTAGAATTCTTTTAATTGCTGTCAATCTGAAAAGAAGATTGCAGCATAATAAGTAATAGAAAAATGATTTACTTGAGCCAAGGCAAAGGATTAATCACTTGGATGAGCAAATTCCTAGTTTTCCAGAAGTGTGGTCATTAAAATGGTGACTCAAGAAGCTGGTTTATATAACAAGAGTAAGGGTAGACAAAGGGAAGCTTAGGACTGTTCATTGAGTTTACATTGGCTTATTTAAAATAATCCAGGCAATTTATTGACTATATCTTATTCCTCATATCAGGAACTCGAGAATATTTGAAAGAAGAAAGGTAGGGGTCACGTTGAAAACGCTGTAATTGTTTGTAGCATCATAGTTTGTTTTCAGTGAGTTAAAACATGGTGTTTCAGGTGGTAACCCTGATGAGTCTGGGACATATCCAAATTCTAAGTCTTATATTGATATGACTCCTGCATGCTAACTAGTCACTATTGGACTCTTGCAAACTGCTGGCAGACAGAATTTCACTCTTCATATCTGGTATTCTGCTATTCTAAATTGCCAGTGTCAGTAGATTGTTGGTTTCCATAGGATATGGCTTTTGGCCTAGACAAGGGATCCAGGATTAGCTATTTTAAAGTAAGCAATTTTACAAACAATTATTTTGTAACCACTTTGCAAACATTTCCTCCTCTGCAACACCTGTAACACCAGATCCATGTACCTACCCTCTTTCAACCCCGGAGCCTATTTAACCTTCTACCCTCCCTAAGTGAGGGACCAGACTTTGGAGTCTGAACTCTTCTGGGTCTGCCAGCATAATAAACCTGAGACCTTTTATTCTCTGAGTGACCTTTGGTTTACCAGTGGTCTGTTTCAGCAATATTTCTTTCCTTAGGTTTTTAAGATTTAAATGGGATGAGAGTATATTTGCAAACGAAGCCTCAGATAAGGGGCCAATAACCAGAATATACAGGGAACTGAAGAAGCAACTTACCTGAAAAAAAAAATCATCAACCCAATTAAAAGATGGACAAACGAGCTGAACAATGCTCCAAGGAAGATATGTGGACACTCAAAAAGCATATGAAAAAATGCTCAACATGCCTTTTCATAAGGGAAATGCAAATCTAAACCACAATGTGATACCATTTAACCCCAGTCAAAATGAGTAAGATGAAAATAAATATAAAATGAAAAGTGCTGATGAGGCTGTAGTGAAAAGGGAACTCTCCTACTCTGTTGGTGTCCATATAAATTAGCCCAGCCACTGTGGAGAACAATATGGAGGTTCTTCAAAGATCTATAGACAGAACTACCATATGATCCAGCAATTCCATTCCTGAGTATCTATCCAAAGAATAGGAATACATTCAGTCAGAAAAAACACTTGCACATTTATGTTCATTACAGTATTATTTACAATTGCTAAGACATGGAACCAAACCAAATGTCCAAGAACAGATGAATGGATTGAATGGGTTGAAAAAGAGTGGCACATATACACTATAGGATATTACTCAGCCATAAAAAACAATGAGACTTTGGCATTTGATAGAAAGTTGATAAAGGAATATGGAAGTTTTACTGCCAAGCAAAACAAGCCAGACTATGAAATAGATGCATTGTATGTCCCCACTCAATATATACCAAATATCTGCACTCAATAGCAAAAACCGAAAGATTGGAAGAAATAAAAGATTGGAGAACAATTGTGGTTACTAGAGACAGTGTGGGAGGAGGACAGGAAATGGAGTAAGGTGAGAGGAAGAGAATCAAGAGAAAAAAGAGAAAAGTAACACATTCAAAAGATACAAAAATGGAAAAAATATCTATTGATGACAGTGTGTATGATAATATCTTTAGTTAAACTAAAATGCAGTGTATTCATGCTGTGAAATTTTATTTTGCAAGCTGTAATGATATACCATAATTGTATGTATAACAAACATTCCTTTTGAAAGATTTAAATTAGAAAAAAAAAGACTTCAATGGACCTTGTATTCTACATACTTCTTCAGCCTGTTTTTCGTTCACATTATCAGCAATATTTTAGGGTATTGGAAATCTTTTCATTTTATTCATAGATATTTTGGGTTTTTCTTTTACCACTGTCCATGGAATTTTTTAAATTTGTATTTAAAATTTTTCTAGTAGTATATAGAAATATGACTTATATATTCCTTACATCCTGCTTTCTTGTCAAATTCATTTATTACTTCTTGTTATTGTGGAGTTCACTGTGTATTCTAAATAAACAATTATATTATGTGTAAATATGAACAGCTTTACTACTTTTTTCCCATGTTCATGACTTTTATTTTTTTTTTGCTGTTGCCTTTTTACTAGACTGGGACATCTAGTCCATTGTTACAAAGTAGTGATGAAAATTAGCTCATTTGGTTTGTTCAAAATCTCAGGAAGAACAGTTGGGAAGAAAAACTTCTTAACAAAATGTATTTAAAAAATAAAACAAAAAGTTGATGATATAGAGCATGAGAGAGAGAAAGAGAGAGAGAGAGAGAGAGAGAGAGAGAGAGAGAGAGCACCTGGTCAAGCCATAAGGAGTTTTTCTCAAATTCTGTATACCCTGAAGATCCTGAGCAGGAGGATGAGAACCCTGGCAGCAGAATCAAGCTTTCTCTGCACAACACTGTCTAACCTTTTCAATACAAGATAGACCAGGGAAAGCTTTTCCTTTGCCTGTTTAATTTCTGTCCCTGGGGAGACTGCAAATTGAACTGACAAAAGGCAGATTAACAGTACAGAGGAAGGTTTATTCCTATGCATAGGGAAGCTAACAAGATAAGTAGTTAAATCATTAAATGCTTCAAGTTAAGAGGCTTATGTAACATATTTTAGAGAAAAGGGAGAGGGGAGAAAGACTGTTTGGGGAAGACAAATAGGCTTGTTTGTAAAAACAAATGGGCTTTTAAGAACAAACAAGAGATAAGAAAGTTTGTGACAATGTTTGTTTATGCAGGTGTGTGGGTCTTCTATCTTTTTCATGACTCTTTAAATTTCCCCAGAAATTTATGGCAGCTTCATTTCCCGGAAGTTGATGCTTTCATCCAGAAAAGGGAAGTTCTGAGAAGGCTTCTTTCTGCACTTGAATGTCTAATGTCTTCCATTTAAAAGAATATCAATATAAACACTTAGGTTCAGAATGGGTTCCCACAGGGCCAGTGGGTGGTATGGTGGTTAGGGCAAATTTAAAAAATAACAATAATGATAAATAAAATTAAATAAGCAATTCCTAAAAGAAGAAGAGAAGAAGGAGAAGAAGAAAGAAGAAGAAGAAAGATTTCCAACAAAACCATTTAGTCTTTATTAAAAGTAATATTGAGGCCAGCAGATGGCATGGATCCCACATTGCTGACTCTACAGTACAAGTCTCAGACCCAGCAGCTTGAGGAACACAACTGGAGCATGTATGTTCATGCCCAAACCCCAAGAATGGAGGAGAAAAGATGTGGCATGGTCATCCCCCTGGAGTATGATTTCTCATTTTCCCTCTGCCTCTGTCTCTCTCTGGTGAGAATGTGCACCCTACTACAAATGCCTTAAAAAAAAAATGAGAAGGAAAGAAAGAAAAAAAAAATAAGAAAGAGAAAGAAAAAGAAAAAAGTGATATTGGCTGTAAAACTGTTGTATATGTCTTTATATAAATGTTAAAGATTTCTACTAAACCTATTTGTTGATTTCTTTGACATTAAAAGGCTTTTAATTTTATCAAGGAACCTTCTGCATCTATTGAAATGATCCTTTGGTATCTCATTCAGTAAATACAGTGAATTACAGGGCCAGCAAATGAAATGGTAAGGGGTTATGTTGCTGGACTTACACATGGCTGACCACGTTTCAAGTTCCAGACCTGGTGGCTTGATAATCACATTGGGTATGTGTGTGCATGCCCAAGATCCAGGGAGAAGAATGGAGGGGAAGGGTTTGCAGCATGGTCATCCCCATGAAGGAGATTTCTCACTTTTCCTTTCACTGTCTCTGTCTGTCTCTCTCTCAAGAACATCTAGCCCTAAGACAAACACCTCTTTAAAAAAAAAAAAATAGTAAATTACTTTGATCTTTTAAAAGGCCAAATAAACATTGCATTCTCAGGCTAAAATCCATTTGGTAATGAGGGAGATGGGACCGAAGGGTACTCCAAACTGAGGTGAAGGATATTTCAAATACCTAAAATCTGACAGACAAAAGGGTTGGAGAGACTGGATTTGAACTAGTTGGAACCACCTGGAAGAAACACTACCTGATCTTCAGACTCATTATTTCCACATAGTATGAGACTAGCATTCTTGATGTCACTCCCACCTGTGCGTAACAGTTTGGAGTAACCATGACCAGAACCACCCTAATGAAGCCAGAAGATGGAAGGAACAGTGGTTCCAGGGAAACCACCAAGCCATTTCCTGGAACAGTCTTGAATAAACTTACTTAGCTGACATTAAGTCAAGCCATATAAGACAGATGCCCACTGATGTGTGGCACTGTCCTGCCCATGGTGTAGTCCACCTATCTCCCTTCCTCTGAAAGGAAAGAACAAAACTGTTCAACCATCTCCCTTCACCTGGCTGCTGCACCTATGGAGTAGTGCACTTTATACACGTTCCTGAAGAAACCTGCTTTCACTCTCCCTCCATGGCTCATTCTTAAATTCTTCCCTTCATGAAGCCAAAGACCCTCACATCTCAGATAGAGAGCCCCCACAGGTTGAGTCTCCTCAGCAACAGGCATAATGCTATTTTTAAATATTGTTGAATTCAATTTGCTAATATTTTATTACATTGTTTATATAAATGAAGGGACTTGATTACTAATTTTCCATTTTAAAATTTTTGTTGTCTAGCAGTATCATGATGCTATGATACAATAATTTGGATGAGTGCGATTCCCATCCCTCCATTTTCTGAAATGCTCTGAACTTTCGTAATGATTTGTCAAGGGTTTCATGTTATTATCTTTTCATTTCTACTACATGGAAAGCTCTATCAATGCGGAAACACGTTCTCTGAAAACAGAGACATTTTTTTCTGTGTTTCCTATTTTCCTACCTCATTTTGGATATGTTTCTTTTTTTTTTTAAGAGAGATTTTTGCTACAGGGCACATGTGCTCACTGGAGACACAGAGAGAGACAGAGAGATAGAAAGCAAGAAATTGTCCTCTTGGGGGATGACCACACTTCAATCCCTTCTCCTCCATTCTCCTGTCAGGATTTTATGCATGTATACAATGCATCTGTTGTAAATTTCAGGCTGCTAGATCCAGAACTTGAACCATGGTAGACCATACTGGCATCCAGTGTTGAAACCATTATGTCATCCGCTGGGCCCATTGGATATGTTTCTTATCTTTAACTTTATGGTTGTATGATGTCTTGGCCAGTCATACCTGTTCTCTATTCTTATATCAGGCTTATTAATTGACTTATATCTAATATTATTTTACCTACAGCAATACTTCTATTTTAATAGTCATTTATATTTGCTCATATTAAGCTAATGTTAGTTCATGGTTGTTATATTTTCCTGAATCTCTGGTACACCTGGGGTTGTGTATTTATGCACAAATGTACATTATTTTATTCTTGCACTTTTAAGCTTTTTTTCCTTCCTAGAATTATGTCATTTTCTTTTCAATCAATTTTTCTATTACCTTAATAAAATATCTATTATATGATAAATTCAGTTATTATTAATTTTCTATTAATTTTAAAGAATATAACAACAAAAACACCAAAACTGCTTCAATGTTCTATGTCTTTCAGTGTGTTTCTGAACTGGCAAGCTTCACTCAACTCCTCATGTAGGAGTGAGTCTTTACTCTGGGAAAATCACTCAATACAACTGTTTTGGAAAATTTGCTAAAAGTCTTGCAACTTCTATATTAAAAAAAAAAAAAAAGCAACCTTTTATTCCTATATGCCTGCCTTCAGAGATTTCTACATGGAGAAGTATAGCTAACTCCTCTCTGGGAATGCTTTAGAAATGCGTGTTTTTCAGTTTCAACTTAGACTCCTGTCCTCTGCCCACCTACCAGCTCATTGTTACTAGTATCTCCTACAATGTGGGAAGAATGATTCTTATTGTGATCATAAGTCCTTCTATGCCCTTCCTAATTAGGAGTTTTCTCTCCCTTTCATTCAGCACAACACTCTTCAACTTCCTTTTACTTTCATTTAAACTTCTTCCTTCTCTTTTTCCTTCCCTTTCTTCCCTTCTTTCCTACCAGAGAAAGACATGTGCTCTCAATTGGAATGCTCCTAGTCTTTCCCAGGTTCACACATGAGTGTATGTACACCCAGCTCGTACAAGTGGACCCCAAACTAACCCCCTATCTTCCATGCAGCTTCTAGCTAGAACACAGTGTTATTGTGCTACCAAGGTATCACCATGACTGGACAGTAGTTTCTTGCTTTTTCCTCCCAAATGTTGATGGGCTCTTGGAACATTTTTATTCTCTTTGCTGTGAAATATATTTATCCAAACATTATTTTAAATGTTTAAACTGTTTTTAAAATGGATAAGTTTATCCATTAGAGTTTTGTGAACTTGAAGAATATAGGTGGGACTATGTTGCTATACTTAAACCAAAAGTACTTATTACTAAACTTTTGATTTACTTAAATTCAAAATTTTGATATACTTAATGATTTTCCCAAAAAATATAGTTTATTAATAATCTTTTCTCTCAGTGTCACATCCAGGCAAACGAATAGACAACTATAATTGGGTTATAAATTATTCTCACTTAAAAATATAATAGGAATTTGAAGCATGAATGGCTGAACACATTTATGAGTGGAGATAACAGATGTTTAGTTGAACTCTCTAAACTAAATTTATCATGATGTCAATAAGGCAATTATATTTGTTCTTTGCATTGGATTATACAAACTGGATGCCTTTTTTGTCTTTTATTTAATATCTGCATTGTGTTTGTTTCATATTTTCTTTTAAAAATATGAATCTTCAAAATTGTTCAATGCACCACCAAATATATACCTTCACAGCTTGAGACTTCAGGTATAATTAAAAATTAAATAATTTTTTTCTAAAAATTAAGTTAGATGGAGTTATTTACTTGAAAACTAGTATTTATTCAATATTTGTATTTTAAATATCTTTGACATATGTCTTGTATTTTAATATTAGAATGTCATGTAGATGATACGAAATATTATTTTAAATAAATGAATAAATTTATAAATTTCTAAATTCTCTTTGACTTTTTTTTAATGAGAAAACAGTTTCAGCGTATGTAAGTAACTAATCAAAGACTATAAAATTATTACATGGTAGAAAAAAAAAAGACAAGCCCAAACTATTTGTTTAATAGCTAATATTACTCCTCTTTTTTCAGGTTATATTTTATTTTGTCACAGTTATTAGTCCAAAAAATTGACCATTTTGTTCAAGAGAGAGATATACTTACTACTTTTAACTCTTCCAGTATTTTGATATGACTTTGATGGGGTCACGTTCTTCAGATATTTCCACCAAAGTATATGTCTTCTCTACCAACAAACTCTTATTTTAAGAGTTTGTTTTACTAAAACAAACCCTTTCACTTTTACTACAGGTGTTAGATTATTAATATCTGTTTAGCAAAATCTTGGTGTTCCTAATAAGTATATTAAAACATAATCAACATTAAGGGACCAGCAGTTGGCATAATGGCTATGTCACTGGACTCCCATGTAGTCAACTGCGGTTTGCGTTCTGGACCGGTGGCTTAAAACTCACGCTGGGCATGCGTGCCCAAGATCCCGAGAGGAGAATGGAAGAGAAGGGATTGTGGCATGGCCATCCCCCTTGGGAGGTGATTTGTCGCTTTCTGTCTCTCTGTCTCTCTCTGTCTGTCTGGTGAGCGCATGCACCCTATAGCAACAAAAACCTCTCAAAAAAAAAAAAAAACTTAATCTAAGAGAAGTCATGGAAATCATAATTTTGTAAGTTATTAGCTTTTTCTGGTTAAGGCAACAGGAGTGCTTTTATTTAGCTTTACATACAGAAGAGAAAATTCAAAAACATATTTTAAGTAAAAATTATAGGGCAAGAGCTTTTATTCACCCAGTTCTTTATACTGCTGCCTCACTCTTCATTTTACCTGAAACATAGGTAAGATTTCCTGAGGAATAGCAGCTGTTTTTCCAATGATGAAGCAAAGAACTGTGCAGCAAGAGGAACTTTCATTTGTTGATGGTGGGAACACAAAGTAGTACAATTGCTCTGGTAGAAAATGCGGCAGTTTCTTATAAAACTAAACATATTCTTACTATATGATCAAGCAATCATACTCCATGGTATTGTAGTTTTTCAAAAGCAATGAAAACGTAAGTGCACACAAACACCTGTATCCAGATGTTTATAGCAAGCTACTTTGTAGTAGCCAGAACTTGGAAGCAATCAAATCAGCTTTCAGTAGATAAATGGATAAACTGAGGAACAATGGAATATTATTCAGCAATTAAAAGAAATGAACTATCTAGTCATGAAAAGACGTGGAAGTAACCAAAATGCACATCAAGTGAAAAGGTCGATAAGAAAAGGCGATATATCATGTAAATTCAAGTACATAACACTATATAACACTCTGGAAAAGGTGAAACTATGGATTGTTTGGCCAGGAGTTAGGGAGGATGGAAAGATAAAGAGTCAGAGCACAGAGGATTTTAAGGACAATGAAAGTATTCTGTATGATACTATATTGGTGAATATATGTCCTTATTCATTTGTCAAAACCCACAGAATGTACAGCGGCTGAATCAGTGATCTGATGGGAAAGGCAGCCAGATCTCACTTGGTCAACAGCACAGTTTGAGGTTCTGACCCAGAGGCTTGAGAAGCATGACAGATACATGTGTGTGAATGCCCAAAAACCCAAAAGGAGGAAGAGATGGAGTAGAGAGAATTGCCACATGATTATTTTCCACAGGGGTAATTTTGCTTTCTCTTCTACCTCATTCTTTCTATCTGTTGCTCTCTGTTGAATGCACATGTCTTTTAGCAAAAAAAAAAAAAAAAAAAAAAAAAAACCATGGTTTTTAGAAAAAAAAAAAAAAAAAAAAAAACTCAAAAAAGTTATTAATTAAAAAATACATAATCCTGGGGTAAGCAGATGGTAGAGTGATGCTTCCTTGGACTCCCAAATGACTGATCGTGGTTTGAGTCTCAAACTCATTGGCTTGAAAATCATGCCAGGGATATGTGTGTGTGTGCTCAAGATCTCAGGAGAATGGAAAAGGGATTTGTGTCATGGCCATTCCTCTGGGGAAGTGATTTCTCACTTTCCCTCTCATTGTCTCTGTCACTTGCTCTCTGGTGAGCTCACATATCCTATGGCAAAAACTTCTAAAAATTAATACACAATCCTATGATGATTATGATATATAGACATTTAACTTTAGTAATATTAATATAGTGTATCAATATGATCATAGACAAGACAAAGTCTACCCCAGAAGTTTCCTGTCAAATTCCATTAGACCTCATCTTCCTATTATCAAGAATAGCTGAATATATGCTCGAGAATATGAGCATACTTACATTCAGCTCTTCTGAGTGTCAAGCAGAATTTTCAATTTTTTTTTTTTGAGAGATTTTTGATATTGGGCATGTGTGCTTGCTGGAGAGACAGAGAGAACTAGAGAGACAGAAAGTGAGAAATCACTCTCCAAAGGGGCATGGTCACACTGCAATCCCTTCTCCAGTCTCCTACCAGGATTTTGGGCACATATGCACACGTGGCTGGTGTGAGCTTTAAGCTGCCAGGTCTAGGACTCCAACTGCTGCTGGCCATGTGGGTGTCCAACACCTTCAGCACTACTCTGCATGCTGACTCCAGAATTTTCATATTAACATGAATAAAATTATTCAATATTTAGGAGAAAAACTGTTATTTTGAAATCTATGTAAACACACTATTAATGTTATACTTCTAAATATGACCAAAGAATTTTAGTTTCTAATTTAAATATTAACTAGCTGAAATAGCAGAAGTATATAGTTCTGTGCATCCTTATACTTTTAGATTTATTTTTGAATTTCTTTTCTATCAGAGGTACATAAAACATTAAGTGATAAAAATAAAATGAATGACACCTATACAGTAAAAGGAAAAAAATAAGAGAAAAGCCATTACTCAGAAGATATTTAACTTTAGTTAGATCTAACAATATTACAATGATGTAGATTGTTCTTTTTTTAAAAAGATTGAAATGGTAACGCAATGAAACTTATAACACAATGAAACTTACATTTTCATTATTTGATAAAAATACATTATCATTGTGTCCCGATACACAGTCTTTATCATATTTTATAGATGTAGAAATAACTAGGAAGTACAAATTTCTAACTAGCTTATATTCGTGAAGAGCTGAATTAAGATATCATTCTTCTTATCACTCCCTCATCTATAAACTTTACATGTACCTGTCTCTCCTCTCCTCTCCCCAAATCTAGCACTCATTCTTAAGCTTTTATGGTACATACATACAGATTTTTTTTCTCTCTTTCAAATTAAAAATGTTTCCTTGCTTTGATTTGTAATAACTGCATTTACCGACAATATTTAGGAGGAAAAAATTCCATTTGAAAATCTACGTAAACACACTATTAATGTTATACTTCTAAATGTGACCAAAGGATTTTATTTTCTAATTTAAGTACTAATTAACTGAAATAGCAGAAGAAGTAAATAGTTCTGTTGCACCCTTATACTTTTAGATGTATTTTTGAATTTCTTTTCTATCAGAGGTAGATAAACCATTAAGAGATAAAAATAAAATGAATGATACCTATAAAAGTAACAAAAAAAATGAGAACAACATTTGCCAGTTTTTCTTTGTGGTTGAAGTAATATCTGGTTTATTCACTTCAAATAGGATGTGTATAAACCCCAGGAGACCACATTTAATAGAAGCTCTACATTAGAACTGACCTGCATGTTCAAAGATGATGTTGAGTCATCGCTCTTGAATACAAATTTTAGTCTAAAGACAAAATGAAGTATATTAATTTCTTTCTTTCTGAGTTGATCTCCCACATAGTGTCTGAAATCTTAGTTTTACAATATACCAGTGACAATATTAACAATTAATAGTGTTCTACTATAATTTTTTTATCACAGTACCTAAAAATGAAAGTGAAGTAAAACATTAAAAAAAAAAAAGAGGGAAATGTAATAAAATGTAATAGTATGGAAATTAATGAGATCACCATCAGGAAAATTCAATTTCCCTTTGAATGGTTGTGTACTGGAAAGAGGAAACAATTATTTTCCTTGATGCTTAAACATAGTTGCTGATTTAATCTTCAAGCTATGGGACTATATCACAAGCTATGACAATTCCAAAAAAATTAATAACATATTTTATGAATCAGCACTTACACTTAAAATAATAATATATAGAAATTAGTAACTGTAGGGACTAGCAGGTGGCGAGGTGGTAAAGGCACTGGACACTCCCACATGGCTGACCATGGTTCAGTTGCACTACATGGGAGTCCAAGGATGTAACCATTATGCCATCCACTGGCCCCAAATACTGTAATGGCACAAAACAGACATGTAGCCAATAGAATAGGAGGCTCTAGAAATAAGCTCAGCAACATACAGCCAACTGACTTTCAACAAAGGTCACAAGCCAATCCAGTGGAGAAAAGACGGTCTTTTCAATAAACGGAGATGGAAAAACTGGATATCTACTTTCAGAACAAAGAAACTAGACTACCATCTCTTGCCATTTACAAAAGGTAACTCAAAATTAACTAAAGACATAAATGAAAAGGGAAAAAACTATAAAACAACGCAATCCCTTCTCCTCCATTCTCCTCTCAGGATCTTGGGCAAGCATGCACACACACCTGGCATGAGTTTAAGTCACCAGGTCTAGGACTCAAACCATGGATGACTACATGGGAATCCAACGACATAGCCAATATGCCAACTGCTGGTCCCAGCAAAGATTTCTTAAACAGAAACCCTAGAGTAAGGGCATCAACACCAATATAGACAAAAGGATTACATCAAGGTAAAACTTCTACATAGCAAAGGAAGCAATAAACAGTGTAAAGGGACAACCCACCAAATGTGAGAAAATATTTGCAAACTATACTTGAGATAAGAATCGATAACTAGAATATACAAGGAAGTCAAACAGTTCACCAGCATAGCAATCCTGATAATCCAATAAAAAGGGGACAGTCAACCCCAAAAGACAATTCTCAAAGAGAAACATACAAAAGGCTAAAAAGTATATGAGAAAATGTTCCGACACCTCTTATCATAAGGGAAATGCAAATCAAAACCCCAATGAAGTACCACTTAACCCCAGTCATAACTGCTATGATCAAAAAAGAAAAGAATAACAAGTTTATTAATATGTGAAATCTATTTAAGTGTGCAAAATAGAACTTTATATTTTCAATGTACTTAATTTGCAATATAATCAATTTTAAGATAGTATCTTGTGCCATGGGAACTAAAACTTCCTGTTAATTTATTGAAAAACTTCTGCTGTATTTTTTACTAATGCAAAAAGGAAGAGTTAGATAAACACTAGTGAACCATGAAATTTGCTTACTAATTGATCATTTAACCTAATTTTGGGAATTACAAATTACTGAGATTTGATTAAGAAAATTTAATGTAAACTCTGTGATTTATGAGTAAAAACTTTTGTGAAAGGAGCAAGACTTGGTCATATGCTTAGAGATATGGTCTTAAAATATATTTTACAGAAATCAAGCAAAGAAGAAAAAAAAAGTACATATACTTTGTGTAAAGTGGTTTTTTTTGGTATTTATTTCATTCATTTTTTTTCTAGAAGGAAGATGGTGTTGGTAAGGAAAATAAGGAAATGAGGTTTGGCTTCATACAGTAGCTCAATGGAGGCTCTGACTAGTTTTAACACAACTAGAATTTCTTAAAGAACAGACATAAATACTTTATTTTACAGGCTTGATATTTGTTTTTCTTATTTCTACTGTATGGAAAATGTAATGAGCATAGAATAACCAGTCGTGGTGAAGTAATGGGGACTTACATACACTGGAGATGGCACTGCAAATTGACACAGTACCCTGAGCAATTTGACAGTATATAATAAGAATAGTTATACACACATTCAATAGCTCAGCAATTCTACTTCTAGATGTGTATTTTTAAGTCTGTTCTTTTAGACCAGGATACATGTTCAGATACGTTGTTATTTACCAGGAAAGAAATGAAAGCTACCCAAATAATCTAGACTCAGTTGAGATGCAAGAGCATGACGGCATCTTCTTGTAAAGCTAACATTCAGGCCCAGCCGGTTGGCACAGAGGTAATAAAATGCTTTGTAATGTTGGAGGCCATATGGAAGAACAAGATTTGGTTGATGGGTCAATTTGCACCCATTGGGTGCATGTGCATGAATGAGATCCTGGCTGGCTAAAAAGTTGATGAGTTGAGCACAAGACTCTGTTGAGGGTGCTTGTCTTTCTCTCCCTCTCTCTTTTTGTTTCTCATAAAAGAAAGAAATAAACTTAAACAAAGAAAAAAAAAAGACATTTATTTGGAATAGTTTAAATTTTACTTTGCTTAGTTTCTGAGTATCCCTTATTATTAAATATTTCCCCCAAAAAATTGTTCATCAATAATACAAAAGAAGATAAATCACAATCAGTTCATTTTCTTGACATTATTTTTTTTTTTTTATGGGACCAGCAGATGGTGTAATACTTACATTGCAGGACTTGCACATGGCCAATTGTGGTTTGAATCCTGGACCTAGAAGCTTAAATATCACGCGGGACACCTGTGCATGCATGTCCAAAATGCCAAGAGGAGAGTGGAGGAGAAGGGATTGCAGCATGGCCATCCCTCCAGGTAAGGGGTTGACTTCTCACTTTCTGTCTCTCTGTCTCTGTCTCTCTGATGGGTATATGCATCCTATAGCAAAATATCTCTAAATTTTTTTTATATTTAATTCCTGTACATCCTTACGGCATACATAATTTTTTTTTTATTTTTTCTCAATGAAGAAAATATGATCTAATTTTTTTTTGAGAGGTTTTTGCTATAGGGCACATGCGCTCACAGAGAGGCAGAGAGACAGAAAGCGAGAAATCACCCCCCAGGGGGGATGGCCATGCCGCAATCCCTTCTCCTCCATTCTCCTCTTGGGATCTTGGGTACACATACACATGTGCCCAGTGTGAGTTTCAAGCTGCTGGGTCTAGGACTTGAACCACGATTGGCTATGTGGGAGTCCAGCGACGTAGCCAATATGCCATCTGCTGATCTCCCCATTTCTCCTCCCAATGATGGACATACCAAGCTAGAAATAAAATAATTAAATGAATAATTTTTTAAAAATCACTGAATATAAATGTTTTCATTACATACATCAATTTGGATAGGACATCAAAAGGCATTATTGAGGCAAATAAATGATACATACCTACCAAATAGTATGTGAATTATATAAAATTCAAATCAAATGATAATTATATATAATATATACAAATATAAAATATATTGTTTTATAATATGGATTTTAAAAAACATAATATATACATACATAACACATATGATAAAAGGGTAAAGAAATCAGAGATGATTTGCACAAGGGTCAGCACAGTGGTTAGTAGATTTCCAAAATACTTTTATGTTGAAATTATCATGCTGTGTGGTGTGGCCATGAGGGTTCATTTTAATGTATTTTTGTATTTTAAATACATGGTTAACTATAATATTTTGTGAATTGGATACATTTTATATGAAACATTTTGAAAGGCAGTGATTTCTTTGATAAGAAAATACTAAATAAATAGCATCTTATAGATCACATAATCCTAACAGCTTGAATAACAGTATCAGGTTAGTTTCAAATGGAGAAAAGAACAAATTACTTTTAAAGAGAGAAGATATATAAGTATAAACATACTCTCCTGTGAGCTGTAGGCAGCTTTGAAAGCACCTGCCTAAAAGGAAGGACATTTGAGGAAGATCCATGCTGAATTTAATTCTGTTTCCTCTAGTTTTCAACACTGATTCCTGAGAATTATATGACGTATAGGTTATTCTCTAATGTGATGGTATAAAACAATTTGGAATTGAGTTCTCTTTTTATTTCTACCACAATTTTGCCTGACACGGATAGAGAGTGCACGTGTGTGTGCACACACACACATACATACATACACACACAATTTCTTTCATTTTCAGGTTCTGTGATGGTTTCAGAAAGGAAGTACAGGAATATCTATATTTTTTACTATGACAATTATATATGAATGTACTCATTTATTTATAGTATTAGTATTTAAAATATTAGCATTCTTATTCTTATCCTAATTGACTATAGGTATTTGTTTTAAAAAAGAGTAGTTAATAAGTGATCTTTTTGTTGTTGTTTTTAGATGTAATGATAAACCATTCAAAGGCCAAAAGTTCCACTTTAAATATAGTTATCTTGGGTCAGCAAGTGGCATGGTGGTTGAGGAGCTAGACTCCCATATGACTGACAGTAATTTGAGACTCAGACTGAGCAGCTTGAAAATTACTCAAGGTATGTTTGCATGGTGACCAAAATCCCAAGAGAATGAAGGGATTCCAATGTGTCTGTCACCCCGAGAGATAATTTCTCCCTTCCCCTTTCTTCCCCTTTCTCTGTGTCTCTCTGTCTCTAGTGAGTACACACACCGTATAGAAAAAAAAAAAAAACTAAACAAAAACAAAAAAGGTAGTTGTCTTTAGGGCCAGCAGGTGGTGTGGTGGTTAGTGGTTAAGGCACTGGACTCCCATATGGCTGAACATGGTTTGAGTCCTGGACCTGGCCGTTTGCTTTCTCAAGTTCCCCTTCTCTCTTTCTCTCTGGTGAGAGCATGTGTCCTACAGTAAGTTAAAAATACTCCTAGTGATTAATAAAAATAAATACTTCTGAAAATATTTTTTATAAAAATAGATATCTTAGTAAAAGTTTAAAAGCAATTTTAGTAATTTCTATCTCAAGAAAGCTACAGAAGTACTAGGACCAGCAGTTGGCATAATGGCTATGTCACTGGACTCCCATGTAGTCAACCACAGTTTGAGTCCTGGATCTGGTGCCTTAACCTCAGGCCTGGCATGTGTGCGTGTGTGTTCTAGATCCCAGAAGGAGAATGGAAGAGAAGGGATTGTGGTGTGACCATTCTCCCTGCGGGGTGATTTTTTGCTTTCTGTCTCTCTGTCTCTGACTTTCTGGAGAGTGCACTCACCCTACAGCAATAACATCTCAAAAAAAAAGAAAAACAAGAAAGAGAGAAAGCTACAGAAATATAGTATATTCTGCTATTCCTACCCAAAATAAAAACAAAACACTTTCTCTCAATAAGAAGTTGTTGATTTGAAGTATGCAAAGCAAGATACTATAACTTTTGGTTGCTTGAGAGGTAAGTAATTGTGAGGAATGAAGCCTATGGAAACTAATTTTGTGAGTTGCCTAGAAAATTGAGATTACTTAGTGAAGTTTTTAAAAACTAAATTTAACGATTTTTTTTTTAAGAGAGATTTTTGCTACAGGGTGTGTGTTTGCCAGACAGACAGAGACAGAGAGACAGAGAGTGAGAAATCACTCCCCTGGGTTGGGGAGGGCGATCCCACCGCATGATTCCTTCTCCTCCACTCTCCTCTTGGGAAGTTGGGCATACATACATGAGTGCTCAGCATGAGTTTTAAATCTCTGAGTCTGGGACTTGAACGATGGTAGACTATGTGGGAGTCCAGAGCCATAACCATTACTCCATTTGCTGATCCCTACATTAAAAAGATTTTAAAGATATTATGGACAAAATGTATTTCCTCATTCATCTGAAAATATGTTTTTGTGACCTACTATATCATGCGCTGTGTTTGCCCTTCGATCTAAAATATAGCAGAAAGAAGACAGGAGTCCCTCAGTTAAGGAGAACAAATAAAGACATAGTAAGTATTAAATTACAGCCATGATTTAGAAGTACTTGTTAATTTGAGTACAATGGGAGAGTTGTTCCTACTGGGAAAGTCTGAGAAAGCCTCATGAAATGATGATAACTGAAAAAGTATACAGAAATCTAAAGTTAGATTATAAACTAGTTAAAGTATGATATGCAGAAGGCAAATGTGAGCTTCTAGGTTTAAAGATGTAGATACTTTGAGATTTTAAATTGTTTTCTGTGGCTTATTGTACACTTGCATCACTTAATTAAAAAAAAAATTTCAGGGACCAGCAGGTGGTATAATGGTTATGTCGCTGGACTGCCATGTAGTCGATTGAATTTCAAGTCCCGAACCCAGTGGCTTAACACTCACATGGGTCTCACGTCTGTGAGTGCCCAAAATCCTGAGAGGAGAATGGAAGAGTAGGGATTATGGTGTGGTCATTACCCACGGGCGTGATTTATTGCTTTCTGTCTCTTCATCTCTGTCTCTTCACTGAGTGCATGTGCCCTTTAGTAAAAATCTCTCTAAAAAAATAAATTCAGATTTTCTTGGTATACCACATAATATCAAGGCTAAGGTAGCCTTTTGGCACATTAAAATATTGAAAACTGACTTCTCTAAATAAAACTCATGGCTTGAATAACCATATATTATGTAATTACAAACAGAATATCTCTCAACACAACTTCTTGATCATTACAATATTGGTTATCTTAAGAAGTTCAAAAATGTGATTGTTTCTATCCACATACCCTTTACATCTTATATGTGGATATTGATGGTTACAAAGAAATT
Source organism: Tupaia belangeri chinensis (assembly GCF_000334495.1). Taxonomy (NCBI): domain Eukaryota; kingdom Metazoa; phylum Chordata; class Mammalia; order Scandentia; family Tupaiidae; genus Tupaia; species Tupaia belangeri. Next base: position 2,880,026 of record NW_006207899.1, read on the forward strand.
CCTCTGTTTCTAAATGTTTAACTCACAGAATCTGGAAACTGAGCTGTAAGACTAAACTGCACTGTTTCTACCTTGTGCTCCCTGTTCTTCACCTCTGCTCCCCCACTGCTCTGATTGCAACAGGGTGAAGAAAGGGAATGAATTATGGACAAGCACAATCGTGCTTCATTTCTCATCTTAATTCCCTGTGTGTCAGCTCTGCCTCTGCTGATTTAAAGGGAGAAAAGGTTGGGATCAGAGCAAAGGGGAGAATCTTGGCCACATCCCTAAATTAAAAATGAAATTAAAAAATCTAGTTTAAGTCATAAAATAGAAGTGTATTAGAACTCGGGAATCAAAGAGCATTGCGTGCCTCGCTGATTAAAAAGGAGAGGCTGTTAAAACAATTAAAGAGTATTAGGAAGAGGTGAGGGTTAATATGTCCTGAGTTTTTGCATCATGAAATATCTAAGAGGAAAACTGGAAGAAACTGTAAAAAAGCTGTGGAATTGTTTCTAAAATAATCTACATTTTTATGTCTTTAGCCAACATTCCCCAACTCCTTGGAAATAAAATTCTCTCCCACCCTACTGAGTTAAGAGAAAATAATGCACATCATAATATTCTTTGGAAATGTGCTTAAATGACACAAATATAATTTTGAATAAAGTGATCCTAGCTTGCTAAAAATAATGTTTTATCCCCGTTTCCTCCTCCTCTTGCATTTCATTCTCTTATTGTTTCTTCTGCTATTTTTTTATTATTATTATTGTTATTGTTATGATTTGATCTGCTTAACTTTCATGCAAGGCAATTTTGGAGTGCTGTAAAATCAGTCTTTAATGGGGATGAACTGTGGTAAGGTGTATTGGGTTATTCATTTTACAAAACTAATTTATATGTATTAACTACGTTAAAGAAGGATCTTTTCTCATTTAGCAATGGTGAAAATGATTTGTTTCTCTCAAGACATTTAACAGTAGCAATTTTTTTCTTTGCATTTGGAAATTTCTAGTATATAAGAATGTAAACATGGCTGAGCTTAACTGTGTTTTAGTTAATATAAATATGTCTTAGTATTAATGTAAGATTTTACATACACTTGTATAAACAAAAGATGGCCCGGTTATGTAGGTATTAACTTGTCACTTTTAAACTTTTTTATTTTTTTTTTCCAGAGGGCATGTGCACCTGCCAGAGAGAGAGAGAGAGACCACTCTCTAATGAGATATTGTCATACTGCAATATTCTTTCCTCCATCTGTCAATGTCCATCTCATCAGGATATGGAACACGCATACACAGGAATGATGTGTTTTTTTTAAAGCCTCTGGAGCCAGATTCACATTCTGCTTGGCTGGCTATGTGGGATCTAGTTTCCTTAAACACTGTGCTAAGGGGCCAGCCCTTTACCAAGTCATTTATAACTATTTTACTAAAAATTTTACAGAAAGGAGCATCTTCATTACTTTCAAAATAAAAGTAACACTATATATATATAAAATAACTCATTAATGTTCTATATTAAGAGCTTTACCTTTAATTCATGGTAGAGTGATTAGAACACAAGAGAAAATAGTTGGCTTAAACAACAAAAATGTCTAAACTTTATTAGAATAGGGAGTTATATTTAACTGTTTCTGATTATATATTCACTTATTTTTCTGTTAAGAAGAAATATATAATTATCAGAGTCACAGAATATAATGCTTACCATGTATATCATATTCTTGAAATTGTTACTTGATCATAAAAATATATTTTTTCTTCCAGCGTCTAAGCATTTGCTAAGCCACAGACCTAATTGTTTCTCACTTCTCTTTTTCATTTCTCGCATATAGCTAATCATAACTGGGTAATTAATTTTTGTCACCCAAACCCTTTGCTATTCTCCATCTTCCTCCTGTGATGCAGTACAGACCTTTACCTCCTATCTCTAAATTAGGCCATGTGGTCTCTCTATTCGTGGGTTGGTCTGAACACTGGTATTCAATTATACATGATGGCCGTTCCAATATATATATCTGATCACAAATATTGCTCTGTTTAATAATTCTGTGTGGGTACTAAGTTTTCCTCAAGATGAACTAGAAGTACCTTATTATGGTGTATGAGACCATTAAATTATGCTCCTACACGCCTAAGTCTCACATCTCACCATATGCTTTTTCACATATGTGATTTCTTTGTGATTACTCACCCCACCAAAGACTTCTTTTTTTTGTGCCACTTAATTACTGTTTCTTCTTCATATAGCTTAGATGTTACTTGATTCAAATAAACTTCCTAAATTTTTAAGACATTAAGCATCCCTCTGAAATATTATCATGCTAACCAAATATAGTCAATTCATAACATACAATATACGGAATTGTAATTGTTTGTTTAATTAAGTTTCGCCTATAGTTGTCTGGTAATAGAAACTGTTGATTTCATCAACATGTCTTTGAAAGTTAAAGCAGTGTATGAACTAATATGATAAGCTCTCTATTGGACCGAGTTGAGAGAATTTAAATTTAACTTATAAATCATAGTTATTAAGTTGCTTTCTGTGAAAGAAAGTGTTAATATTTAACCCCCAAAAAAGTTTGCCTAAAGAAAAGTGGCATAAGAAAATATTCCAGTAAGAGAAACAACATAAAAAATTACCAACTAATTCAAGCATATCTAAGTATCTGAAAGTTCATTACAACTGAAACAGAAGATAGAGTGAGTGGAATCAAGTATTGAAAATTGCATAAAGTTTAGGGAATATGGAAACTTAAAATGTAATATATAGATAAGAGAAGGGTAAACTTTAGTAGATAAAAAGAATACAGATGATAATTTTGAGGGTCTCATTTTATGATAATATAAAAATCTTGGGGGGCCAGTAGGTGGCGTAGTGGCTGGGGGTGCCGGACTCCCACATGATCAACCACAATTTCAATCCTAAACCTGGTGGCTTGCTTTCTCTTTCTCTCTCTCTCTGGTGAAAGCAAATGCTCTATACCAATTTTAAAAAATAATAAAAAGTTAAAATACTTTCTTAAAAAGAGGACTTTGGAGTTTCTTTTGAAACAGATGAGATATCAAAAGATGTTCAAAAGAGAATAATTTCTTACTTAACATCCTCAAGGAAGATTTGCAGAGCCATAGAGTGGTGGCATGAAGACTAGTTAAGACTTTTAAGCAATTACCAATGCTTCCTGTACTGAATGACAGAAGTTATTACCCAAAAGTACTTTCACAGGAGAGTTCAATGCATTCCTCTTGATGTATAAAGATGACTTTTACTTCAATTACTCTTTCTACAGAGTGACAATAGACTCCTACTTTTTTTTTTTTTTTGGAGAGGTTTTTTGCTGTAGGGCGCGTGCGCTCGCCAGACAGACAGAGAGAGACAGAGAGACAGAAAGCAGGAAATCACCCCCCAGGGGGATGGCCACGCGGCAATCCCTTCTCCTCCATTCTCCTCTTGGGATCTTGGGCATGCACACACACATGCCTGGCGTGAGTTTAAGCCACTGAGTCCGGGACTCAAACCACAGACTACCATATGGGAATCCAGTGACATAGCCATTATGCCAACTGCTGGTCTCCCAAATTCATTCTTGCTATTACCAGTGATTATAGATTATCTATCATTCAGTTAAGATGAGCTCCTAATGTGAATCTGTTTGCTATAGTAACTCAAATGCACCTGAATATGCTTCTTCTGTATTTCCAAAACTAACATTTTCATTTATCTTTGGTTTCACATATGGTCACCAACATTTTCCTGACACCATATTAAGCAATTTCACTTTATATTATATATTTAGTTCCCTTAAATGAATTTTACTCTTATTCATTTTGCATGTGAAAATCCTCCTAGAGATTCCTTTGTTAGTCTTTTTCTGTAAGAACTTTTATGTTATATATGTCATTTATGGCACATACTGAAAGCCAATGTATTTACTTCTCTTTTACCCTAACCCCTTCATTTCTGTCCAAGTTTTCCAACATCTCTTTTAATGTCTGATTTTTTTTTCCCTTAAGAACCTTTGAAAAAACTATGAAGGGCTGTCCCCATGGCCTGGTGGTTGAGGGAAGCTGGATTGGAGACTCATGGCCAACTGTAGTTCAAAACTCAGTCACTGACCAGAAGTTTGAGGAATGTTGAGGAATGTGCCAGGCATGTAAATATACAGGCCCCAAATTCTGATAGGATGAAGAAATGAAGGAGAGAGGATTCCACTATTACTGTAGTCCATTGGGTGTTCTCTCTCTCTCTCTCATGAGTGCACAAACCCTAAAAAAATTAGAAGCAATGGGACCAGCAGCATAATGGCCATGTTGCTTTACTCCCATGCAGTTGACCACAGTTTTAGTCCCGGACCCAGTGGCTTAAACTCATGCCAGGCACACGTGCATTCGTGCCCAAGATCCCGAGAGGAGAATGGAGGAGAAGGGATTGTGGCATGGCCATCCCCCCTGGGGGGAGGGGGTGATATTTCACTTTCTGTATCTCTGTCTCTATCTTTCTGGAGAGTACACATGCCCTATAGCAAAAAAACTCGCCAAGAAAAGTTTAGAAGCGAAAAAAAAAAATTTGTTAAGATTAACAGCAAAAAAAAAATAGATATTATCATTTTATTCATTTAATAATAGCTTTACCACAATTATACGACTTTTTAACTTGACTATTTGTTATACTAAACCTATTTTGACAGTAATATATCACTTGATTTAATATGAAAAAATCTTTTTTTCACATTGAACTCACATGGAGTTTGGTAATTAGTGGATAATTGATATTCATTGAGTTGCTAATTATGTTGGTTCTGTTTCACAATTTCTAGACTTAGATTTGTTTTCTAATAATTTTCATTCAGTCATTCTCATTCTTGCTATATAAACCAAACAAAGATTAAAAATCAAATTCTTTGAAGCATCAACTCTGTCAAAAGTTTCTCATAGTACCTTCAGATCATAAAGATAATTTGTGTATTGCTGGAAGGTAAGGACCACTAATCTCAGGCTAAATTTTGTGGCTTAACATTTTACAAAAATTGTGTAATTATTAATGTTGAATTTCTTTGACATCTATTGATCTTTATACTGTCATTTCACAAATGGCTAACCTGGAGCTTCCTATCATGACATTCCAAAGGCCACACATAAGTCAGTGGAATGAAGCCAGAAGGGAATGTTGGACAGTTTTGATGTCACTTCGTAATGCATGGGGCAATATCTTCTAGTCAATACATTGGCAACATTGTCTCATATCTAATGAAGTAAATCTCATTTAGAAAGTGAGCTTTTTTTTTTTAAGCCTTTTTATTATACTTTCTTGTAATGAGTGGACTGATTTTCCATATGAAGTCCACTCTCCATAAGACAAATTGACCTTAATGAGAGCACCTTCAATAACGTGACAATGTAGAGGTCAAAAGTAACAAGAAAGGAGAAAATGGCACTATAGTAACAGTTAATAGCTCAGTGAACTTTGTGCTCAGGACTAATTGCATATAGCAGGAAAGAAGAGGAGGTAATATGTATTCAATTGACCATTTATTTTATAGAGGAACAAATAATTCATTCAAGGATATTTGAAATGCAGCAAAGAATTGAGGTTATTGTGCTGAGGTGGTTAATTGTACTTTGGATTTGTTCTCACAGAAAAAGGGGATCATATCTTGAAATTGTGTGTAGAAATAATTTCTGCATGTGATTGTGGCTTCTGTACTTGTTTAGTAAATGAATGAAAAATGTAATTAAATTATAAATTAAATTTAAAAATTAATGCAAAAAAACCCCCCTGATTATTAATTTCTGCTTTTCCTTACATACCAAAGCCAGAACTGAACAAAGCAATATAACACAAGGTTTTAAATCAGCCAATCTGGGCTATTTGTAACTTTCATATATTTGCAAACATTGTAAAATAAACATTAAAGTGAAACCCACTGACCAATTTGATAAAGCAGTCCTTTTGGGGAAAGTGAAGTTTAGCCACATTAATTCAAAAACATTGCTTACCAAGTTAAAAAATTCCATGTTATATAATCAAGATAAAATATTTAAGTAGGAATAATTCTGAGGAAAAAAGCTAATATAAGACTTCAAATCAAGCGTTTACCAATTTAGCAGTTCTATATCATTTCATTTATCTATTTTCACCATGCTAGAAAATGAGCATTATTATCCCATTTTTTTTTAGTTTTTTTCTTTGTTTTTTCTTTCTTTTTTTTTTAATAGGGTGTGTATGCTTATCTGAAGAAGGAGTCAGACAAAGGGGAAAAGTGAAAAGTCAACCTGAGCCATGCTGGCCGTGCCACAATCCTTTCTCCTTCATTTTCCACTCAGGGGGAAAGTGAAAAGTCAACCTGAGACATGCTGGCCATGCCACAATCCTTTCTCCTTCATTTTCCACTCAGGATTTTCAATGTGCATGCACATATATGACCAGTGTGATTTCAAAGCTATGAGGTCCAGGACTTGAACCATAATCGACCATGTCAGAGTCCAGAGCCTTAGCTACCACACCAAATGCTGGCCACTATTACTCAGTTTTGGAAAGAAAAAACTGAAGCCCAAAGCATTGAAGTGAGTCTACCAATAACACAAAACTTTCTATTCCACACCTCATAGTCAACCTCAATTGATGCTTTTCAATGTCTCATAAGTGACAAAATCACAATAATTGTTGATTTTAAGTAGTGGATTCCTTATCCTAAAACAATCATTTCCTATTCAGCTCCCTCTTTCATTTGACTTAATACAACTTTAATCAACAATTATTTTTTCTAAGTTGACAAAGGGTGTGTGTGGTAACCAGAAGGAGATGGATGTGGGGGTAGAGGCACAAAGAAGTGTTCCCCGTGAGTAATGGTCACATTACAATCCCCTCTAACCATTTCTCCTACTATGAAGTCCAGCACACTGCCTGGTCTTTGTACAACTCCTTAACTATGAAAATGGTTGAAAATAAACACATAAATAATATTATTTTGCTAAAGGAAAATTATATGGAATTCAAATTTCAGTGCTCATAAATATTTACTGGACTACAACCACGCCCAATGTTTATGAATCAATATTAGAATCCTCACAGGTATCGATACACAGCTAGCAATGACAAATCTAACTTTCTACCTGAGACCAGCTGTATAGATTCAGCTTCATTATGCTATCAAATGGAGCCTGAGTAATTTCTGGGGTGTGAAATTATTTATACAAAAATGGAATCCATGCCAAATAAAATGTATCATCTTCATACTTCTGTATACATCTTAATATTTTTCTTGAGTTTTGTCATTTTAGATTAATATTGCTCCTTAATAATAGAGAAATCATCATTAATTTTTCTGATTATTGATTCCAAAATGGATAAGTAAAAGTACATAGCATAATCAATTTTTAATAACACAACTAAATTAACTCCAAATTATGTTTAATATATTTTCTATAGGATATTTAATGATGGAGAGTAGTGAATCTAAATTTTATTCTGCAATCAGCAGAAGAATACTAATTACTCCAATTTCTAATATCCAGAAGCTTATGTGTAATTCCTGATTATATCTCCAGGTTTTTAATATCCCTTACTACAAAAGACCTTGATCTTAGTAATTTCCAAGCTCTTCCTACAAGGTTATATTTCTTATTTTAATTTAATATTTTAGAACTCATCCATAATTCAAAATAATACATGACTGATTAAATAAATAAACCTGAATACCGTATTGTTATATTATAAGGAAAGGGAGAAATCAAAATGTACTCAACTGGTCCAGTTAAGTGTGGTAGCCTATTGTTATCTTCAAATCTATAAACCAAATGATTTAAGGCTTAAATGAAGCCAATGTCATAAGTTTTTCAACAACCTAATATGTATTTTTTCTGATTACAGGGTTTCTTTCTTTCTTTTTTTCTTTCTTTAAAGGCTTGAGAAACATGCCTTTGGTTGAAATCTATGTCATGAGGCAGTATTCACATTTTCTATTGGTTGTTTCCATTTTATATTCTTTTTTTTTTTTTTTTGAGATGTTTTCGCTATAGGGCGCATGCACTCGCCAGACAGACAGAGAGAGACGTAGAGACAGAAAGCGAGAAATCACCCCCCAGGGGGGATGGTCACGCCACAATCCCTTCTCCTCCATTCTCCTCTTGGGATCTTGGGCACGCACACACACGCACCCGGTGTGAGTTTTAAGCCACCGGGTCCAGGACACAAACCGTGGTTTACTATGTGGGAGTCCAGCGACATAGCCATTACGCTAACTGCTGGTACCCTCCATTTTATATTCTTTAAAAAATATCTTCATGGTAGTTTTTAATCAAGGAGGTATATCTATACTGAACTGAATAGAAGATGATTAATATGCCCAGCAAGATGAGAACAGGCCCTTTCTACTCACTTGATTCTAATTAATCCAAATCTATTTAGATTTTTCACATATTTATTTATTCTAAATTTTTGCATTCGGGCAAGTGGGCTTGAGAAATAGACGGATAGAGAGAAGAACGAGAAACCACACCCTGGGGGTATACTGCAATCCCTTCTCCACTTTCTTTTCAGGATTTTGGGCACCCACGCACTCAGGCTCAGAATGATTTTCAGTCCAACAGGTCCAGGATTTGAACCATAGATTCAGTCATCTGAAATCCTTAACTACTATGCCATTTGCTGGCCCTTAGGTTTTCTTTTAATATTAGGACATTTCCTTACTCTAAGGTATATCTTTTACTATTAAGGCATGGGATTTCTGGAGTCATAACCAAAAGCCTGAAGTGCTCAGTGATGTGTTTCCATCTGGGTGGACAGAATTCTAACATATCCAAGGAATGGCTACCTGCTGGAATTTTTCTTTTGCTTTAAGTTCCACAGTGGTTACACTTGTCAAGGTTTTAAGCATTCCTTCCTTCACTTGACCAGACTAATACTTGTCCAAAGGCTTACAGAACATCCTCATTAAATTTCTGGGATAAAACCTGATATAGCTGACTATTTTCTCGTAATTTTCTCTGCAAAGCAAACTGTCATTAACTAAAATGTTCTCTTTTTTTGTTAGTTCATTGTAGCATAACAACTCCACTGTTCGTATAATAGTGTTGCAATTACAAAATTGACAGCAAAAAGTTTTGATTTCATCTTACCATAAAATAATTAAGAAGTACAGGCCTATTTGCAGAGGTATAGGCAGTAGGACACCAATACGTAATACTAGAGCCAGGTGAGAGGGCCTGGAATTCAGATCCTGGGTTTATCGACAGCTATTATCCTGGCTGGTTGGAAGACTTGAAGTAGAAGGGGGTGATTGCAGAGTGATGAGACCTTGTCAAGAGTCTCTTTCTGTCTCCCAGTAATAAAATAAATAAATAAACTTTTAAAAAAGAAAAAAAAATGTGTTAACTATAGTTTTCTAGTGATTGGATCTATCTTATTCAAAATTTTGTTTCTAATTTCTGCCTTTAGTGCCTTTTATTTTTCTGAGAATGTAGTCTTACATATCTTTAGTTTAAAAATGTATAATATTTCAGGGTCAGCCTGTGGCGTTAAGTTGGCTGGTCCTACATGGCCATTTGCATGGTTCCAGTCCTGGACCCACAGTCTGAAACACACGCTGGGTACGCGTACATGCATGCTTCAAATTCCAGTGGTGGGAGAAATGTAGAAGGGATTGTCGAGTGACCATTCCACACGGGATGTGCTTTCTTACTTTCCGTCTCTCTCTGTCTGTCTCTGGTGATCTCATGTACTCTCTGGTAAATTTAAAAAAAAAAAAAGTATATCTATTTTCGTAAGGGCTTAATATTTCCCAATTTTGGGATTTATTTTCTGACTACTATAAAATAAGTATTTTAGAGAACAAAGTGTATGTATATTATTAACTGAAGTTAGGAGATTTTTGTGATCAGTTTAAAATTTGGGAATATTGCAGTGACATTTATTATATTTTTGTGTTTCTGCATGTTTATACATTTTTGGTTAATGAATTTTAACAGGTATTATTTGAGATGTTATTTGCATGCTCCTTTCCTTTTATTTTTCTATTAATTTAATAAATTCTACTTCTTAAGAGAAATCCATACCTAAAGTGAAACACTATTCAGTGTCACTATGAATTTGTTTATTTGGGTGGGGGTTATCCATAGTCATATTACATGGGAAATCTATTCACAGGAATCTAGTCCTAGCTGCTGTTCCCAATTTCTCATAATGTTTATAAAACCAACTGGATCATAAAAATTGATACTATTCAGTTGCATTATTTTCAGTACTGCTATTCATGCAACTAAAATGAATGACTTAATTCTTAGGGCAACATGTTTTACAATGCATTTAACTCTTCCATGTCCCATTGTCCCTTTCTCATGAACTCCTTGATAGGAACTTAATGAAAAAAGATGACATAGCTGGTAATTTGCATGGTTTCTTGCCATCTTATAAAAATCATTTTGAATTTCAAAACTGCAACTCTCATAAAACCTTGGTAGTTTCCTAGAATTTCGTATAAAATAAATCAAGAACATTCAGAGTAATATCCAATGGCAATATATTCTTACGGTTTCTTTGTCTCTTATTCTCTGGCTCTCTCAATCTTCTCCTATCTCGTTCACATTTATAAACACAATATATCTTTTAATAGATAATTGTAAAATTATTCATATATTGACAACTGAGATATGATTACATTCATTTTAGCTAGAATTTATATTGAATATAAAATAATATAGTAAATTTATTAAGATATAATATAGCTTAAACATTGTGTTTTTTATTGTAGAAGAATAATAACAGATTGTTTTTTCTAACTAAACATGTTTGTGATATATTGGCTTGTCAGAAAAGTCATGATGTATTTTTTCTATGCAAAAATGTGCCACGACTTTTCTGACAACCCAATATGTAACTGGGGATATTTAATGACAATGTCATTTGTTTGCATTCTACATTTTTACAAATATAATCCTTTCTTTTTACTAGCAAAACATTTGTTAACAAGTAATTAAAATAATTTACATGCAATCCACAGATAAGAAGTGACTTCATGATTCCTGCCTTATTTGAAAGATGAAAAATAGGCTGTATGCTGATAGGAAACATAAAAAAAAAATTAAGGCTAAAATGAGCCATGTCAAACATCAAGCTCTTATTAACATGTTTTATCGATTACCAACTTAATCAAATGACAACTGTAGACCATTTACAGTGTAGTAATTTAATGGCTTGTAAACCTGAAATAAAATGACATTTAAGTCTTTTGTACATCTGTAAAACAAGTTGTTAGACTATTATAAATCTAAATCACAATACATAATTTTACATTTAGATAAGAACATAGATATTTTCCAAATAAAATTGAGATAGAATTGAATTAAACCTCATATTCATTATCAATCTGAAAGAGACCACAAATAAAATTCTTCCAAAACATGTATCTATGCTTTATTGATTACTTTTTTCTTGCCACAGACAAATGGAAAGAGATTAAATTTGTTACAGTGGGTACATGGCGGTCAACACAAATCCATGACATTTTAGGGGGGGGGTTTCTTTTCTGAAAGTGCAAAATTCCTGAGGATTTCCTAGGAGAAAAATTTAATATTACTATATTTATTTTTTTTTAGCTTTAAGTCAGATTATCACCATGTGTATTTATTTATTTATTTTATTGCAACTTGTTTATGAAGGTTACGAATTTCAGTTACGTATTATTTTTTGTTTTACTTTTTATTCTATTAGTTTAATTTATTTTATGCATCCAGACAATTTACATTGCTATAGCTTTTAAACTGAAATTACCCAACATGAATATGGATCACAGCAGTACAGTTATCATACACATTATCAACAGATATAGAGTACAACAGTTACAAGAAGAGTGGAATAGGAGGCATCTGACTCCCTGATCCCAAATACAATTTTTTAAGATTTTTACCATAGTGTGTGTGCACTCACCAGAGAGAGAGACAGAGAGAGGGAAAGTGAGAAACTGTCGTCCAGGGAGAAGAGCTATGCTACAATCTCTTCTACTCCATTCTCCTCTCAGGATTTTAGGCATATTCGCATGCACGCCTGGTGTGATTTTTTAAGCCATCAGGTCTGGGACTCAAACCATGCTTGACCATATGAGAGTCCAGTGTCTTAAACACCAAGCCATCTGCTGGCCCAGAAATGCATCTATTTTTAATAGCATATATTTTTTAATACCAGACACATGATGACACAGGATTAGCTTACATCCATTTACATACTACAGTGGTACTTTACAAATTACAGTGCTAAGAAAAATCATTTAAGGAAAGCTTTTTTAAAAGCAAAATATAAAAAAATATATATATATTTTACAAGAGAAGGCATTTTTCTAACTGGGCAGTCCCCAAAATGTAAAATAGGAAAAGATTTAAAAAAAATGTTTAGAGAGATATTTGCTACAGGGTATGTGCATTCATCTGAGAGACAAAGAGAGACAGAGACAGAAGACAAGAAATCACTCCCCTCAGGGGATGGGAATATGGCAATACCCTGTCTTTCAGTCTCCTCCCAGTGTTTTGGTCATGAATATACATGTATCTGACATGAGTCTGAAGCTGCCAGGTCCAGGATTCAAACTGTGGCCTACCATGTGGAAGTCCAGCAATACAACCATTGCACCATCTACTGGTCCCTAAAAAGATTGTTTTAAGAGCGTGCCTAGTGGTGAAGGGACTACATGGTTTATCACAGTTCAAATCTTGGCCTCAGTGGTTTGAAAGACATGTTAAGTGTGTGTGTGTGAGCGTGTGTGTGTGTGCTCCAGTGCTCCAAATCCCAGAAAGATAGAGAAATCAAGAAGACAGGAGATAGGATTGGGACATACCATGCCTCATATGGGGGTACTTTCTTCCTTTACCTCTCCATCTCTAATGACAACATATGTCCGATGGCAATTAAAAAAAGAGATGGTAATACATGTTAATGAAGAACAGAATAAGAAAAAGAAGAAGAAGGAAGGGAAAAGAAGAACAAAAAGACAGATAAAGTGATATTCTTATTATGTTCTGAGAAGTCCAGCAAATAGAAGAATAAATAGAGGTCATGTTTCTTACTGGTGTCAAAGTATATGGTGTTCTATGCTTTGGAGTTCTATGTTCTATGCTTTACAGTGTTAAAAGGAAGATAAACATACAGTCCTTTCTGGCAGTTACACACATACACACACACACACACACACACACACACACACACATATATATTTGCAATAAACTTATCATCTGAAGTCTTTCTTGAAACACAATTGTGAAAAAAATGCTTAAGTTTAAAAGAGTATGATACCCTGTGTACTCTACAGTCATTCATAAAAGAAGAAATTAAAATAATAAAAACAAAAAATAAATAAAATAATAATTAAACAAAAATATGGAGAACCAGATATTAACTAAAGAGTTTTTATCAAAATTAATCATAGAAATATTGTTGAGTATGTAAACCTGGCAAATTAATATTATTATAAATGTTAAAGACTGTAAGATAAAATTATTTTAGACAGTATCAAGCTGGTTAAATATTCAATTCTTAAAAATCATTTCAAAGAAACAAAAATGGTCGTTAAAAAATGTGAAGGAAAGAGAATCCATTAAATGAAAATGAGTTAAAATTTGACACACAACTCTTCTTGTCATTAACAATCTAAGACCAGACACAATTATAGTGACTTTATGGGGGTCAAATGACCACAGAAATTGCTAATACATTTTTAAAAAATTCTTCAAAAACAATTCCATAAAAAAGGTATTTTACTTCAATTCTAATGTGTTGAGAGCACTCTCCCTTGTTTCATTAAAACACATGTACACATACACGAACACACAAAACAACACAATCTGTCTTATGCAATATGGTGCTGTTGCGTACAACTGAATAAATTCAAAAGTGTTACCAAAGTCCACAATTATCTTGATGGCTTGTCAAGTTACAGTATTAATGTGATACTACTCAAGTCCTTTGAAGGTCAGCTGTACTTGATGTGTTTGAATTCCTTGAAAGTCCTCTGACCTTTATGTTATATCCCTGTTTGCTCTATTAGAGTTGAGAGTAACAATTGTTTTCACCAAACACCTGCATATGACATAGAGACTCCACTAGGAATCAAAAAACATGTTTGGAATAAGGAAAATAATACTTGATAAATCTCTGGTCGAATGTAATACAGAGTCCCTTTTCCTCTTAGAATCACCAATTATTTGATGTTAAAATTTCAATGAAATAAAACTGGTCTAAATGCATAAAGACAAGCGAATGGGAAGAAACAATTCATATTTTCCAAAAGAATTCCATAGAATGAAGAAATGAAGGAAAAGGGATTATAGTATGACCATGATCCATTGAGGGATCCTTTCTCCCTCTTCCTGTCTCTTTGTTTCTCTCACTCTCTGTTTCTTTCTCACTTTCTCTGGCACATTCACCATCTAGCAACAAGACAAAAACAAAATCACAGAAGAAGTGCTACGAAATAATTCAACATGCAAAGTGTTTGACCTTGTCACAAACCAAACATGAAATAAAAAAGCAGCTCCATTTCTGATGTGAAAAGAAAAAAATATAATATTGCTTGAAAATGCATAAAGTTAACATGTACATTGTTTTACTCTTTTCAAAATGTGATTATCAGCATATGAAAATAACCCCGTTACCTTTCCACACTCACTTATATTTTAGATGAATTGAATCAGACAGTGATGATTAAGCCCATTCATTTCACTCAATGACAATGGAGGTTACAGAGATAATAGGTTTTGATAAAGTTTTTTTAGATGGTTTTCTAATCAGAGTGAAAAATTCCAAAAGTCATAGGCTATCTCTATGCATTAATGAATAATCAATTATAATTCTTAAAATGTAGTCAGATCTATCTGCCAGTTCACAAGGTATCAAAGACATCTTTTTCTCATATTGATTCACATTGTTTCAATGAGAAGTGGTGAAGCAATTTGTTGATTAGTGTGAAAAATGGCATTTAGTATTGTGGTAGACTTAATAATATCCTCCCAAAGTTACCCATATTTTAATTTTAAAAAAAAGTTTTTCTGCATGTGATTAAATTAAGGGTGCAGAAACAGGAAGAAAACCCTACAGTGTCATCCTGGCGGGTTCTAAATGTATCTTTATAAGAGAGGCAGAAGAGGATTACAAACATAAGGAAAGAAATGTGAATGAGAAGGTAGAGGTTGTAGAGACGTCATCACAAACCAAGTTATGCCAGTAACCACCAGACACTGGAGTGGGCAAGAAACAAATTATCTTTCAGAGTCACCAGAGGTAGCACAATCCTGCCAGTAACACTCAGTTATAGCCTAGTGACACTGATTTTGACTTCTGGATCCTGTAATAGGGCGCAAAGTTCCCCCCTTTCTCCCCAGTCTTACCAGCTCTTGTTATTCTTTGTTAAATAAATTTCTGTTGATTCAAGCTAATAGGTTGTAGTCATTTGTAACAATGCAATGAATTGGGCAATGATGATTAAGCCAATTCATTTTATTTGATGACAATGAAGGAATCTACCACAAGTACCTAACTGGAAAAATTCTACCATTTCAACTTGATTGACATACATTATTTCATATTCTGTACTCATAAATAACTTTTGAATATAATGCAGGTACTAGCATCATAAATGACATTTGCAATATACTTAAATCAGTAGGAAAAATAAAATGGAAAAATAAGTTAATATGACTTAATTGAGTGCAACTTTTTTAGAAAATTAGTTGTTTTTCAACTTTAAGTTAAATGCCCAGTTGACCTTATTAATCCTAAACTACCCACCCTTTTCTTTTCTTTTCTCTTTCTTTCTTTTCTTTTCATCTTGCCTTTTCTTTTTTTTCTTTTCCTTTTTTTTTTTTTTTTTTTTTGTTTTTG
>NW_006207899.1:2895948-2912140 GCF_000334495.1 Tupaia belangeri chinensis
GCCACAATCCTTTCTCCTCCATTCTCCTCTTAGGATTTTGGGAATGCACACACATGTGCCCAACATGAGTTTCAAGCCACCGTAGGACTCAAACTATGGTCTGCCATGTGAGAGTCCAGTCCCTTAACCACCACACTACCTGCTGGCCCCAGCACCACTTTATAATACCATAGTTGGATTAATACCATGTGGATTTACAATGGCAGTTAACTTTTCACTTTTATGAACTTTTGGGAGACAAATTCAAACCAGAGCAAGAACACTGAAAACCTTTTTGAGTTATCTGAAAACACAGAATACATTTTTACCCTATAGTACCATAGACCACTAAAACTTATTTAACATGTACAAAATTACAGTTAGACTAAAGGAACATTTCATTTTTCTATTTATTGAAATAATTTTCAGATTTTTTGTTGTTGTTGTTTTGTTTTGTCTTGTTTTGCCATAGGATATGTATGCTTGCCAGAGAGAGACAGAGATATGGCAAGGATGGTTATGCACCAATTACTCCTCCTTTTTCCTCCTGGGATTTTGAGTACACATGAACACACACTCAGTGTGAATTTCAAGCTGACAAGTCTGGGACTTTAAGTGTAGTCAGCCATGTGAGAGTTCTGTGCCTCAACCACCACATTCCTTGTTAGCCCTGTTTTTGTAAATATTTAAGATTTTAAATTTTCTTTCGTTCTTAATTGCCATCGGGCATATGTACTCACCAGATGCTGGTGCCAGGATGCCAACTGGGTTCAGTCATGTGGAATCTGGCCTCTGTAACCACTATGCTATGGTGCTGGCCCATAATAAGTATCTTCTCTATGCTTAGTGACTTGCCATTCTTCTTCTTCTATTGTGTGTGTGTGTGTGTGTGTGTATGTGTGTGTGCGTGTGTGTGTGTGTGTGTGTGTGTGATTGGATGTGTGTGCTTGCCAGAGAGAGGGAGGGAGACAGAGAAGAAAGAGGGGGAAAATAAGAGATCACCCACCAGAGGGGATGGCCATACTACAATGCTACAATCCTTTCTCCTCCATTCTTCTCTAGGTATTTTGGGCACGCACATGCACACACCCAGTGACCCAGTGCGTTTTTCAAGCCACCAAGTCCAGGACTCGAACTGTGGAATTGGCCATGTGGAATCCAGCCCTTTAGCCACTATACTACCTGCAATATTTTATCCTTTATGCTTCCAATATTATAAGATACCTCATAAATTCTAAGATATTTATTTTTAAGTAATACTTCTTCCAAGACTTTTAATCTCAATTACTTTTCTCATTTATGCTTATAAAGTCTTCTTCACTAAGTCCTTCTGGTGCTATGGCTAGCATCTCTCTGAAGAGGGCAGTATCAACATTTCCACAGATGGCTATGTTCTAATCATATCCCATTTCACCTCCTGTGTTATCACATTTTCTTTCTTTGTTACACCTTTTATCATTGTTACGCTATTTCTTCTTTTGGTTATTTATTTCTGTAAAATGTCACTTGGATTTATCACTAGGAGACAAGGTGACAACACATCAATGCTTTTCTGCTAATGTGTGAACTGAACAGGTGCATAGTGACCCATCCGACAGCCTTTGGAAGAAGGAAGGTGGTTGGTCATTGGTCAGGATGTGCATCTGTTGTTTTGTAGTGATGTGTGGAATGAAGAGCAGCAGCTAAGTTTATACTTTATACAGTTAGTCACAGTTGATATGCCCAGGTAACTCTCATTTGAACCTTGTCATTTCACCAAACTCTGGAAATTGAAATTCATATATATCAGAGGCTTATGAAGTGAAGACGATTTATAAAACTGCAATAAGACTGATAAAATACCAACATACATAAAATATAAGAAAATTATAATATTAATACATAACCATTGTCAAAAGTAAGATATAAAATATAACATTTTAGAGTATTCAGCACATTTCAGTTTTATTAAATAAACTGCCAGAAACACATGCAAATGTTTACTCTGGTGGGTACCCAGAATGGTACTGCATTTGAGATCCTCAAGAGGAAATCCACAAGAGGAGAGTCTTGAATTTACTCTGCACCATGTCTCTCTGTGACCTGGGGTGGGTGGTAGCTCAGGACTGTCTATTGGCACTTTGCCCAGTGGCCCTTGGGACTGATGGGAGGAGCCTCTTCTCAGATTACTGCTCTGGGTTTCCTATTTAAACTTGCTAGGCCTCAGCAAACACATCCTCAGATCCTACTCTAAGACGATCAATCACTCTTAGCTCACATCCCAAAAGCAGTGCCTTATCACCAAGAGATCCAAAAGACCAAACTTTCACCTCCCCTGGAGCTGTCCGACAGCCTTCTTTGGCATTATATGCTCCTGTTTGTTCCTGAACACTAGCCACTATGGCTCATTTCCTGGATGTTTTCACCTCCCTCTTCTTGGGTCTGAAGCACCCTCCCATTGTGCTTTCTCTCATGTTAGCATTCCAGAACAGGAGTCCTACTTCCTACCACAAGTTGAGTAGAGCTGAGTCACATAGATCACACTTGCATGGGGAAGCGTCATCACTTCAGCTGATGCATGGGGTGGTTCATCCTTAACTTTGCCTGCTGACCTCCCTCATTGGATGGACATAAATCCTGGAGCTCAATATTCCAGTTTTTCTTGGGAGGGGATAGAGGGGATGAGCAATGCCTTTCTACTCACATGTTCTCTGTTGTACTGCCTGCAAGGGGACTGTGCTTCCCCTCCACAATCCCCTGTACTCGGCACCCAGCCCTTCCCTATCATCATGCAGGAGTGCAGAGAGGGGCTTGTCCTGAATACTCTGGATCAGGAGAGTGTGCTGAGAGACAGATTCCATATGGGGGGCTCCTGATAAGACACAGAATTAAACATCTCAGCTTTTCTTTCCTTGTAAGCACTGATTTTTTTTTTTTTTTCCCCTGAAGAACCTGTAAATTCATTATGTAACTGGCCTGAAGATTCCTGGCCTCCTCCACCAAATCCTAGGATTGACTTCATTTCTCACCTCCAAAATTATCTTATGCTTCATCGTTCAAAAAATAGTTAAGTTTCTGTCATAAATCTTCAATAGTACAAAGTTAAGGGTGATATATATCCTTTACTTAAACATTTGTGATTAACTGTATGAATTTAGAAGATTTTTTTGAACAAGAGAGAAAAAAAGCAATCCCACTCATTGACTCCCTTAATCTGACAGAAACGTTTAAAGAAAATGAAATGAGGGGGGCTGGAGTTTTAATCAATGTGAAAATAAGAGAATTGAAACAAAATAAATTATTCAAAATTCAGTGATTTTTCTAGATAAATGACAGGTAATTGTTAACGAAAGAAAATCATTCATTATAAAGAGGCTTCACAAAGTTCATAGAATATGTGTATTATTTAGGAAAACTATACTTGGATTTCAACATTTTTTCTAAGCTAAATGAACTTGTACTTTAACTCCATTTTTCCATGATTTTTAAAAAAGTTTATTTTCTTTCATGAGCCAAAGAGGACAGACAGAAAGAACTGGAGACCCAGACTCTTCCAACAGCGTCTTCACCCCACGATCCACCCCTAACCTGACTCAGCTAGCCCAGATAACAGTCATCTGGTTGCTCATGTGCTTAGCAATGTGTCCAGATGTGAACCTAGAACTTTCCCATGTGAGTTGGACTTGTAGAATGTTGTGATGTGCCAGCATCTGACCCCTCCAAGAACATTCTGAAATCACCTTAGGCTTTTATGTTTGGTTTTGTTGCCAGTGGGAATGTGCTTAAAGCAGTGTGGATGTGCTCAAAGCAGTCGGGAAATGAAGAGAGATAGTGATAAAACACCTCCTACGGAAGCTGGTCATGTTTCAATCCACTCTCCTCCGTTTCTCCTCCTTTGGGGACTTTGAGCACCTACATTCACTAACCCAGAGGATTTTTCAAGCTCATGGGTCTGGGACTTGAACTGTACAGTCAGTCATGTTGGGACCAGTCACCTTAACCACTGTGCAACTGTTTCGCCTTTGTATTAACTCCCACTTTACAGATGGGAGATTTACAAGAAGTAGAAGAAAGAAATTGTGACAAATCTCATAGCAGCAGATAAACTACAAGGCTAAGAATTCAAGTTGATAATTAGTCACTGGAGCAATGTCAGTTCCTACCTTTAGTAACAAAATTTTTAAAATATTTTTATTTCATTTTCTTTTATTCATTAAATCATGTTATTTAGCTTACAAAGTGAATATTCCAACAAATGAACATTTCTCCCTAGTCCAGTTGATAAAACTATAGAATTATCTTCAGCATTAATGCTTTGCCTCTCTATTTTTCTTCTACTGCCCTTCTTCAGACTCTACTCTTTCACACACACTATATCTGATATTTACATCTATTTACTGTGTTTCTGTATCCTTCAGTCCATCAGTTTCAGTCATAGAGTGTGGACACTTAATATGTGTTAAGTGGGGACATAAATTCAAAGGCTAAGCCTCAGTGCTGGAAGATCAAGCACTGAGGATACTTATCCACTCCTTAGGAATTCTTTATGGAAGCACAGGCTCACTTCCACTTGGGGAAACATTCTGGAGTCAGATGGAATACCTTTATTTTGGA
This sequence comes from Tupaia belangeri chinensis, assembly GCF_000334495.1. Taxonomy (NCBI): domain Eukaryota; kingdom Metazoa; phylum Chordata; class Mammalia; order Scandentia; family Tupaiidae; genus Tupaia; species Tupaia belangeri. The sequence goes on from NW_006207899.1 coordinate 2,900,521, forward strand.
AAAATAAGACTGGGAAAGAAAATTGTGCCAGCTATTAGAAAAGTGAAAATTCTGTAGCAGAGGACACCTTTGCTCGCACAACCTAACATCATTTAGACTCAAAAATCTTCAAAATACACAGAAAAGTGTTTTAAACAGTGAAATTTAAGCTTCCACAAATCGGTCATGGAAACTATAATGAAGAAAGAAATAACTCTTGCGCCAGCACAGCTGGAGGAAAAGCAAGCACTGTTCTCTTTCTCAGTGTTTAAAGACTATATACGATTTCCTTGAAATAGACTCCTGCCATGACATTTTTGTAGTCTTGCCCTAACAATTTCAGGTACAGATTATGCTATTCCTCAAGCTTCAGAGTGAAAGGAGGAGCTATTTTTGATGTTAAATATAGGAGCCTAATGGAAATAAGGCTACTTTGTATCCACCATTTCCTAGGAACCACAAAGTTTGAAGGTAATTTTGTGTACATTATACAAAGATCTAGGGGAAATTGTTATAATACTACTTGCTACAGCACTGAAAATAGTTCCCTTACTAAAGAGCTCAGATTCTTTCGGTAAAAATGAATGACTAAGTTTTTGATGTATGGTGTGACTGTGGCAGCAGAGAGAAACTAGTGCAAGTCAGGATCAAATCTTAGAGGTAGAGTCCTGTCTCTGTCTTTGGTTACTCATACTTTTCATTAAAAAAGCCAAAACATGAATTTTTTGACTATGTAAACATGCAAAAAGATCTGTACATGTCATTGATATTTTCTACACAAATATAGTTTGATCATTTTCATTGATTATTTATTTAGGTAAAATAGTAAAAATAGAAAGCAGTTGTGTTCAGACTTTTCTTTTTCTTTTTAAAGATATTTATAAACTTTATTTTTTCTGAAAACTGTTAAGATTTTTCTTAAACCCAACTTCTCTTTGGAGTATTCACTTAAAAATAACAACAAATAAAACAGTGACAACCATGTAGCTACGTTTGCTAGATTTGATGGATTACAAGGAGGGCAAATCACCATAAATAGTCCCTTCCTATTAATTTCATCGAAGTGAAGCCTAAAAGAATACATACAGGTTTTTGTAGTTTGAGAAGTCTTAGCAAAACTAAGTTAAGTAAAGATGATGTCACTTTAGCGACAATCCTCATACCTCATACCGTGAGAGCCAGATACCTACCCTTTGATCCCTTCCTTTTCTTAGTTCTGTCATTGCTCTTTGCAATAATGCCTCTGCATTTTTCTCCCAAGCAGCTCTTAACAATACTATACATTTTGCTCAAGAGATTGATTTGGAAAACTGATGTTAGCAACCTTAAAGTACTGTGGGGTTAAGTGATCTGACCTAGATCATAAGAAAGATAAATGATAATACTACAAGCAGGACTTTGCTAACCTAAAGAGCTTTTGAAAAATCTCCTCTTCAATGTTACTTTTGAAACCAGGATTTTTGCATTACAGAGTAGAGGGATATTGAAAATAAAGAATAACTTGAATTAAAATTTCATCAGTTCAATTCTGTTGTCTCATATATTTCAATTTTCCAGAATATGTTTTTCCTTTGCATTAATACAATAAAATTGATGTTGCACAGAGTTATTCAATAATCATTTATCCAGGTGAATGACTAAGAAACACTTATTTGAAAACCAAAGTAAGCTAAGACCCTGAGCTGAAGGTAGACACTTTAAAACTTTAGTTAAGAAAAATATATATATATATTATATTTTAATTTAGCACTCTGTTCAAATGTGTTGTCTCAAATGTGTGTTTCATGCTTCCCATGATAGAGACGAAGTTTTGTAAATGTTTGTTGAATGTTTTATCAGTAGAAAAGAAATACGTTCAGAACAGAACCAGGCAATGTTCTCCCAGTTGTGGTGAGGCAAAGGAAAGGCATGCTTAGGTTTGTATTCGTTCGAGCAGCATTAATGGAACCATGAAAGGAGGGTGTTATGTTGGCCGGGTTGTTTCACCCTTCCCATTTCTGTCATTTCTGCCTCTTGTACAAGGCTGGTCACGAGCTTATTTTGAGTCTCTCAGTAAATCTCACTACTGCTTAACATAGCAGAAATGAAATTTTTCCTTGCAGTCAAGAACTTTGATGGATAAAAATATTATCATAAAATAATATCGATTTTAGGCTTTTCTACAACATTTTTGGATTTTATAATGACATCGTCAGCATTACTTTCATCCCCAAACCTTGTATTGTTTATGAGTCATCTGGAGTAAACTTTCTGCACTAACGTTTTATTCAATTCCTGTTTTGTGAAACATGCAGAGAAACACACACTTGTTGATTCCACAACCAACCTTTATATAGAAAAGGTCTTTGAGCTTCCTAATAGAGTACAAAATATTTTAGGTGCAGATATTTCTGAATGTTCTAATGCCCTTAGTCTAGCTGGGGCACAGTTGCAGATGCCTTCTGCTAATCCTAAAGGACTGAATAGGAAGACTATATAGAAAACGGAAAGCATCTCAACCATGTCTACACTTGAGGATTTCCTCCAAATTTCAGTTTGATTAAAACACATAGTAATAAGTACTGCCATAAAGGCATTCGTTTGTTACTTTGATATTTATTTTTAAGTAGGGGGGATTTATTCCCATATATTACTCCCTTACATTGTCATATAAGTTGTTATTTAAAAAAAATATTATATTAAACTATATATCTTAGTTGCATATTTATCATCTGATTTCCTCTATTTAGGATCAATAGATCAGACACAAATCATTCTTTAAAAAAAGAGTATGTATAAATTATCAGCTGATAGTTTGATTAAAAGCATGAGAAAATGTTGCACGAGAATAGACTGTTATTTATTAGTTAATTGTAGGCAGGAGTGTGAGAGTATGGTTAACCACACAACATTGCATCTGTCTACTGTCACAGATTCAAGAAGCTGAGGAAAAAAAGTTAAAAAAATAATTTAAAGTAAGAGTTAACAGATATCAGGCAGTAGATAGTCAACATAAAATATTGAAAGATAAATTTCTCAAGTATGCTATGCCAGGCAAAAGAATGCCTTTCTTAGTATTCTCTCATTCAGTTTTGTTTAATGAAGAAGATAATAAAAGTTAACATACATAATATTAATTTTAAGGATGATTGTATTTGGGTAAAATAGATGATAAAACAAAATAAGAGAATGAAAAATGAACACTGTTATATAGCTTCCTCCATAAAAATTCTACATTCCCAAGTGATGACACACATTTTGGTGAATAGCTTGTAGCCGTTGCTATAATGGAATATGCATTTTCTAGGAGATCTTTAATTGGAAAATAAACAATTATAATTTTATTATCATTGTAGTTAATATTCATGAAAAATTAAAATTAATAGTTTACAAGTATAATTTATATTAATGAAAAAATAAAATTTAAATGGCCATTTAAATATTTTAAAATCTGTATTTTATATTTATATATTTATATTTTATTTATAAAATATATAAGTTATTTTATTTATATTTTAATTGCTTTGAGTTTTAAATATGAGTTAGCCAACTAGTATATGTGTATTGAAAAATATTCCAACTGCATTAATATAATACAATAAGCACCCTTAGTAACAATTATTTTATTTTTTTATTTATTTATTTATTTATTTATTTTATTTTATTTTTTGAGAGGTTTTTGCTATAGGGCGCGTGGACTCGCCAGACAGACAAAGAGAGACATAGAGACAGAAAGCGAGAAATCACCCCCCAGGGGGGATGGTCACTCCACAATCCCTTCTCGTCCATTCTCCTCTCGGGATCTTGGGCACACACGCACGCACACGCGCCCAGCGTCAGTTCTAAGCCACCGGGTCTGGGAGGCAAACCGTGGTCGACTTTGTGGGAATCCAGCGACATAGCCATTACACTAACTGCTGGTTCCCATATTTTTAATTGAGGGTGAGTGAGATAGAGAGAGAGAGAAGGAGAAAGCAACCTGCAATGGAGCTTGGTCAGCTGCAATTCCTTCTCCTGTTCTACATCCTGTCAGGATTTTAGGCATGCACATATACATATCTGGTTTATTTACCAAGCCACTGGGGGTAGTATTAAAACTACAGATGGCCATGTGGGATTGAGTTTCCTAAACCACTAGTTGTGGATCTGCCCCCTTGTTACATTTTTATACATTCTCAATACCAATCATTTGTCTGCCATGTAATTTACAGGTATTTGGGGAATGGACAATGTCATAGTGATAAGATGTGATGCTTTGTGAGGTTGACCCACATGGGAAGGGTCTAGATTCAGGTATGGAGACCTCCCTGAATAGTCTGAGCAAGTGCATGCCATGATACTAGGCTAGCTAAAACAAGGGCTGAAGTATAACTGAACATCCTGTTGGAGACACCTGTCTTATTTTCAATTTATATCCCAACTTATATGGGCAGCCCACCAATGTTAGCTATCCTCTTGATTTGGGGGAGTGTTTTATATAGTCATAATAAATATTTAAAAAATAAATGCCTCTATTTTAGTTAACATACTCTATGTCATCCACTGTCTTATATAGTGTAAGTGCAAGGGAAATCATTTCTGAGGTATTTTGTCTCAGTATTTCTGTTTTGATTTTTTGATAACCATTCTACATATCCAGAATTTGCAGTCTGGTTTGACAATATAGATGTGTTCTTGAACTCAAAGTATCAGAGATTAAAAATGTATTTAAGACAGACACAGATGCCATTACTGCAGAACGTTGGGTATATTTTGGTAGGATTCTTTTTTTTCTGGACAAGTTATGTTTATCCCATTATTTTTCACAATTACTTTGTCCCATTGTCATTCTAAGGATGGTTTGTGGGGCACAGATGAATCTGTTTTCTTTCCATGGGTAAAAGCTTAAATAAAGCCCATGGGCATGGAAGGCTGCATTGTAAGTTAGAGTCTCATTATGTTGTGATTATCTAGGCTCTGCTCTCTACTAGGTGGGACTACAAGTTCCATCACTACAAGTAGGTATTTGGGAATGGGCAGGGAATAAACCTGGGATTCTCATGTGGCACCAGACTACTACGTATCAATGTCAATCAGCACACACTACTGTGGTTGGGAGTGTACTTTTAATATATCTTATTTTACATTTTTGAGCTTATAAATTCTGAATTTTAGGAAAGCTGTGTCACATGAGAAATTTTCAAATAAAATAATGCATCTATGAAAATGGTAAACCTACACACTAAATATACAGATTCAACTTTATTTATAATAGGATTTCTTGCTGTAAATGCATCATAAATTCAAAATACTTATTTCTTATTTATAAAATTTATTTTATACTTTCAATTACTATACATCACTTAGCTTATAAATGAATTTACCCAGCATGAATACATTTCACACCAGTCCAGCTGAGTATGGTATACATGTTACCATCAACAGATAATAATCCATTTCTGTATCCCATAATGTCTTGCTTCTTGATTTTTCCTGTTAATTTCTTTCCTCACACTCTCCCCTTTCTCCCACCCTTTTCTCACTCTGTCTTCAGTATCCATAACTATTTCCCATGCTTCTATATCCTTCAGTATTTCCAAATACTTTTAATATACCTAGACTACTGAACACTGTAGTTTAACCAAGCCCACCTTATATGTGCTCAAAGCATTTAAACCAGCCTACAATTGAGTAAAATAACCAAAAACAAGCCTATTTTGTAATAAAGTGCTGAATAGCTCCTGTATGTTATCGAATACTAAACCAAAAGTAAAACAAACAAACAGAAAACACTAAGGTTGTATGGGTACCCAAAATGTACTTTGTACTGAATGTGTATCTCTCTTGTATCATTGTAAAGTTAAAAAAAAAATCATTAACTCGAATCATTAATAAATCGAGGACCATCTGTTTTAGAAGATGGTTAAAGATGGTGCTACGAAAGTGCATCTATAATCTGTTACCAGCAGATGGCATAATCGTTACATCTCTGGACTCCCATGTAGTCAACAAGTCCAAGTTTGAGTCCTGGACCCAAAGGCTTGAAACTCACTCTGGGAGTGTGTGTGTGCATGTCCAAATCCTGAGAGGAGAATGGAGGAGAAGGGGTTGTAGCATGGCCATTCCCTTGGGGGGTGATTTCTCGCTTTCTGTCTCTCTGGTGAGTGCATTCGCCCTATAGCAAAAATCTCTCTCTCTAAAAAAATGCACCCATAAACTAACTCAACATTAACTTTCTTGCTTTAAAGAAGCAGTGAGGGAAAAAAAAATAAGTAAAACATGTATTTTAATAGAATTTAGAACTTCAAATTTTTATGTGGTAAAAACAAGTAATAGATCAATTGTTTTGAAATGTTATGTATTTCCTCAATTAAAGAAATTAGTTAAGGGTAGGATAGTGGTAGAACATAATGCTTTGTGAGGCAATCCCACATGGGGCAGCTCCTGGCTCAGGTCACAGGATCTCTCTTGGCATGGATTTGAAACAGAGCAAGAAGCTCCTAATGTATTTTCTAGGGTTCCTGAAATATAAAGTCCACTTGCATTGTAATGTCCCAGAGTAAGGAGTAAGTCTTCAGACTTTGGTTATGATAATGACCGACATGGACCATGAGTGAGGGCCATTTGACCACTAAAACTCTCACTTAAAGGAAAGAAGGTTTTCATTTCAATATGTAAGATGTTTTATAGACTGGAAACTGCTGGTTGTGAGTTCAGAGACTCCTCGCTGACACCGGAAGAGGAATTTGATTATCTAAGGCCTCACCAATCAAGAATGCCCATGAGCTGATCACGCCCTCTTGAACCAATCACTGAACTGATCATGTGCCTGGGACCTCTGCCCCTAATTTTGCCCTTAAAAACGCATGTGGGGAACATCTCGGGGAGACCGGGTCTTTTCAGCATGAGCTGCCCGCTCTCCTTGCTTTGCGCTTTGCAATAAAGCTGTACTTTCCTTCATCACACCAGGTGCCTATGGCTTGGTTTTATAGTGCTTGGGCGAGCGAACCTGATTTGAGTTTGGTAACAGATTTGCCTATGATAGGGACCTGGCTGAAGGTAGGGTGTGGATTATAGCATCAGGACCCCATTGTGTGTCCTCCCTTGCTCTCTGTTTCTCTCACTTATGGAAGGCATGGATAAATAAAGTTTAAAAATAGCTAAATAGTTGTAGACAGTTACTCTTTCAAGGGCACTGACAAACTTGGAAATGTTTGAGTTCAGCTATGTTTAAACTAAAGCTTGTTTTCCAACCATGATAAGAGATTGACTGGAAAAGGTAACTAAACCAGGAGAGATGTGAATGGAAGAGTGAGGGCTTTATGATTAGTGTAACTCTGAGGTAAATTTAATTGGATTATTATCCCTTTCTGATATATTTCGTAAGCTCCCCAGGATAGTTTCACCTTAAAATGACTAAGAAGGATGAACTGTCCATCTCATTAATCCTAGGGGCACAGAGTAACATTTTTCCATAATTAATGAACAGAGTTTTGAAGAAAAAAGTAGAACATTTTAGTAAACTTGTTAAGTCCTCATAACTAGACAACCAAATACTCACTTGATAACGTTAGTTTTCTATGAAAGATAGACCAACTCTGAGACCAGCAGTTGATGTAATGGCTATATTGCTGGACTCCCATGTAGTGGACTGTGGTTGGAGTCCCGGACCCAGTGGCTTAAACTCATGCTGGCCACGTGTGTGTGTGTGCCCAAAATCCTGAGAAGAGACTGGAGAAGGGATTACAATGTGGCCATCCACTCTCTGTCTCTCTCTTTCTGGCAAGCACACACACCCTAAAGCAAAAACCTCTCAAAAAAAAAAAAAAAAAAGAGGAAAAAAAAAAAAAAAAAGAGAGAGAGAGAGAAAGAGTGAGAGAGAGAGAGAAAGAGACCAGCTCATCACTCCATGCCACTGTCCATCTCCTCCCTATGATGACAAAGTCTACAGTAAATAAACCAGAGAATAAATGCTTACTGAACACTGAAGCAGGAGGCACTTCTGTCTCAAAAACCACTTGTATACTGATTATTATAATATGATCACGGAATGATAATTATTTCACAGCTATGCATTTCTGAGGATAACGTTGTGTGAACAGAGATTAAACAACAAACAAACCAACAACGATATCTTTGTGCTAAGACTTACTAGAACTTTTCTTTAAATTAATAAATTATCCATTTGACTTATCTACTTATTTCTTTTAGGTGAGTAGTGAACTAAAAATTTTAAGAGTCTGTAAGTTTGAGAAAATAATTAAATAAAGCTCTTACTTAAGTTTCTCTCCATGATAGAAGAAAAAAAATATTGTGGACAATTTATGGAAACTAAGAAAATATAGATTGATCTGGAAATCAGCTACTAATGCCACTATCACTAGTGTGCTTGTACCACTCCTGTGTTCACGCTTTATGCTTCGTCTCCACACAGATCCTTTACAATCCTTTCTTTTACAATCTGGTCCAGCAGGTAGTCTCAGTAGATTAATGAGCCAAAATGAGATTGAGGAATTGTAATTTAGCCATCTAAATAAGATACATGAGACTTTTGGTTGTGGTTTCTGAAGAATAAAATAATTGCAAAAAAGCCAGGGAATTGTATGGGAAAAATAATTTTCTAAGTCATTAATTTTCAGAATAAAATAATTTATTTAAACGTGAGGTTTTGTAATGTTAAATTCTATTAGATCAAACTTAGTATTACATAACTTTCTTATGAAACTCATTTGGACAATTTATCAGTATAAATTTTAAATCAGATATATCAACTGACTTCTCTATTGGAATCTATGGTCTTAAAGTGAGATTAATTCATGTCCTGTTGTGGTCAATTTAAGAAGCTTCTGGTTGTAGTAGAGAAGTATATATATTCATATAATTTTTAATGGATCAAAGTGTTGACATTATTATCAAATTAATACAAAGACCAAAACAGATGTTTATGAAACTCTAGCTTTCTCTTCCTGGGGTACAATACCTATAGTTAATGCTCTCTAGTTGATTATTAGTAACCTGTAATTATTTATTTATTTTTGAGTGATTTTTGTTATAGGGTGCATGTGCTCACCGGAGAAACAGAGAGACAGAGACATAAAATGAGGCGTCTCCTCCCAGAGGGGATGGCCATGCTGCAATCCATTCTCCTCCATTTTCCTCTTGGAATCTTGAACATGCATACACGCATGCACACACACACGCACACACACTCAGTGTGAGTTTTAAGTTGCCAGGTCAGGGCCGCGAGCCACGGTCAACTACATGGGAGTCCAGTGACGTAACTGTTACACCAACTGCTGGTCCCAATAGCTTGGAATTATTAATGAAAGAAAGTATACCTACTGGCCTACAGGGAGAATTCTATGATCTTAATTACTCACTCCCATTGATTTAATCTACAAATATGTAGACAATGAAGATTACCAAATAAGAATATTTCTCTGTCTATAATATAGACACAGCTGCTGATTCTTCTTCTCCTTCTCGAGAACTCTTCCTCCTTCTTCTTTCTTCTTTAATTCCCCCTTTGAGTCTCGTAGATAGTTTTCTCCTTTTTTGTTGGTGCTGCTCACATGAGAAGAACCTAGTTATCTGCACCCAGGAATTGCTCCACTCAATGGCCTACACCTGAAATGAATTTCCCTTGACAAGATTTTCTTTACCCTTGGAGTAGTCCACTTAAAAGGAGTTACAAATTTGTGGAAAATAAGTCTACATTAAAGTTAAGTAATAGTAGAGCACCCTTTAGGCATCTGTTTACTTTGCAGTATTTGTACAAGGAGGGTAAAGTAATACCACAAAACTTTGGATTCAGAAAACTGTGGTTCAATGCCTGCAATTGCACTCTTTCATTCAAAAATATAAAAAAGAGAGGGAAAATGGTACCTATTCTACCACTGAGGAGTGCCATCTTGGAAAAGAGATTCGCCTATATTTGCCCAGGTAATAATCAAAGTGATTAAAACAAGTTCTGATTATGTGAGCATATCTACTTTTTCATACACCACTAGCTCTTGAAAACATTAGCTCAAGCAACTAAATGACTATGTTGCAAATATTTCAGCTGTATAATGCACTTTTATCTATCAATAATTAGAAATGCAAAGTAGTGGAAACATTAATACATATTATGGAATTCAAGAATGAAGATTTATTTAATACACAATGAGATGTTGGCAACTTCACCTGCTACTAGTAAACAGAGTTAATACAATTTTTTCTTGCAATATGGTCAGCCCAGCTTCTGTGTCAAAACTCTCCATCAAGGGCCAGTAGATGGCACAGTGCTGGACTCCCATATGGTTGGCCACTGAGTAGTTCAAATCTATACCTGGCAGGTTGAAAATCACACCAAGTGCATATGTGTGCATGCCCAAAACTACAGGGGAAAGTGGAGAAGGGATTACAGCATGGCCAACCCTGCAGGGACATAATTTCTCACTTCCTCTTTCTCATTCTCTCATTCTGCCTTTCTCTGGTGAGTGTGTATGCCCTTTAGAAAAACAAAAATAAACAAATCCATCAAAGATGAGGCCTTTGCTATTTGAGAAAGTTTATTTCTTCGCTTTAATACTTTACTAACAAAGAAGGCAGCTTTACTAGGGAGACATAAAATAGTAAAGGTATAAAAAGAAGCAGAAGACATGAATGGACCTGATAACCTGTTGGGTTGACAAATATTGCCTTAAATTACAACCGGGGGGGGGGGTTGTCTATATTTTTAGTCATTTTGTAAATGAAAAGGTCTAGCATTGTTTTAAAGACAAAGACTAAATATTGATTTGCTTTATACCACAAACTGTCTTTTATAAACATTTTTTTAAATATTACATTTAATCACATATATCTTTGCAGTGTATAATACTTCTTTTTCCAGCATAATTAACATGCATATCAGTCAAGACAAAGACATTGCTGTCCACATCAACATCATCATATAGCTTTTCATTTTTTTATTATTATTATTTATTCTCATTTTTTTGAGAGTTTGTTTGCTATAGGGCACGTGCGCTCGCCAGAAAGACAGAGAGAGACACAGAGACAGAAAGTGAGAAATCACCCCCCAGAGGCATGGCCACACCACAATCCCTTCTCCTCCATTCTCCTCTTGGGATCTTGGGCACGCACACACGTGCCTGGGGTGAGTTTAAGCCACCGGGTCTGGGACTGGAATCATGGACAACTACATGGGAGTCCAGTGACATAGTTGTTATGCTAACTGATGGCCCCTGTCATTACTTTTTAAACATTATGAGTGCACAGTAGTTAAGGGGTTGGGGCCCCACATGGCTGACTATGGTCAAGTTAGAGATTTAGTAGCTTTAAAATTACACCAGGCACATGTATGCACATGCCAAATATCCTGAGAGGAAAATGAAAAAGGAATTTTAGCATGACCATCTCCCCTGGGGTGTGATTTCTTACTTTGTCTCTGTGTCTGTTTCACTCTGGTGAATGTACACACCCTATGGCTAAAACCTTAAAAAAGAAAAAGATAAGACTACTGTTTTAAATACCTGTATGCCTCCTTCAGAATACTACTTGAGATATCAAAATATTTTTAACTTGTTGATAATACTTTAACTTTTGTACTATTGTAATTCATAGAATACTTTCTTTTCTTTCTTTCTTTTTTTTTTTTTTTTTTTGAGGTTTTTTTTTTAGGGCGCGGGCGCTCTCCACA
>NW_006207899.1:2912272-2915955 GCF_000334495.1 Tupaia belangeri chinensis
GAACTGCGGTCGACTACGTAGGAGTCCAGCGACGTAGCCATTACGCCAACTGCTGGTCCCAAGAATAATTTCTAATTATCCACATATTTGTAAGAAAACAAACTGAAATCTAGAGCATATTTTTGCATTTAAAAGTACACTTAAAACATTATATCAGTCTTTCATAAGAAGTTAGCCAATAATTTACGTGAGGTCTTCTTTATTTATAGGCAGAAACTTTCAGATACTAATTCATTATTTATTCATCATGGGATGCACAAAGAGGAATAAAAAGGTAACTGAAGAATTGAATTTCTGCTGCACTTCTAATTCCCCTTCTTTTGACGTTTATGCCTTACCTTTCTGACTGCCAGAAATATACCTTTTATCATTTAATCATATGCAATTTGGTAATTCAAAGACAATAATATCATACATAATGCATTTTTTTCTTAGCAATAAAATGCACTTAAATATACCAACATTGAACAGAACATAATAAGCTTTTCATTGTCTTCTTGTAATACATTATTAAGTTAAGGGGGCTTTTAGTGAGATACCCTGCTAGATTCAGACATAACTGGTAAACTTGAACATTTTTCTAAGTCTCATTTACTGGGCGCCTTTTGGTCAACCTTTTACGCTATTTGAAATTATATCCTTGACTGTAACGATTTGGTAACTGGGTTTATATCTATATCTAAATATCTAGACACTAAAGAACTCTGAAATCTTTGTAAAAAACTGGAGTTAAATTAAAGTTTATTGTGGTGCAAAAGAAAATTGAAAATCCATTCATAGCATTTTCATAATACACTTTTTCCACATACCTTCTAATGAAGGAAAGTGGATTTAAAGGAGCAGTATCTTAAAGGAAGATAGGCTGCTTTTTTACCTGGTAAATTTAAAACAAATGCAAACTAGTTAGTTACCTCAGAAAGATTATTAGTTGTCAGAAATATTAAAGAAACTATGGAGAAATACCTTCTCTATTTGGATATATTGTGTCATGAGAAAGTCATGAGTATATTTTCATGTCTTTCTATGCAAAATGCATTATAACTTTTCTGACGATCCAGTATTTACCAGGAAGGTGGATACCGGGAGAGATACAAAGAAAAAATAGTTTGATGTAAACTTCCTTAGCGCTTTTCAAATTACCTGCTCTATGTATTTTGTTGTTTGTTTATAATGTAAAAATTCATGTGTGAATCTCAGCCATGGTTGTGCAAGGGGAAGTGTGTGCTTTGCAGTTTTGGAAGCCATGTGACTGACCACAGGGTCTGATCAATGTATGCCCAAGATCTTGACTGGCTGAAGGGCTTTGTGGGTAATGGGTTTAAGGTATGATGAGATATTGTTAAAGATGCCTGTCTTTGTTTTTGTTTTGTTTTGTTTTTCCCTTGTTTCCTCCCTGTAAAAATAAAATGAATATATATATATTTTAAATTTGTTTGATATTTATTGATATCACATCCTCCTTTTTCTAACGAAGTCCCATAAAATGTTGTTTAGGTAAAAAACTTCAGAACTCTTTTTTGAACGATTAGTATTGTCATTAAAGTAAATACTTATGTAAACTTTTTTGTGTCTAAGTACTTTGCTTGAGTTAGTCTTCACACACATACACACATACACACACACACACACACATGCACCCATAGCCATTGTGAAAATAATTGGAACTTCCTTGATTATCCAAATAAGAGACCAAGACACAGAGAGGTAGGTTATGAAAACAGCATCATGCTCTAGAGTCTGTACAGACAAGTAACTATATGTTGATGTAACTATTGTTTTGTTATTCTGTAGGAGTACTTTCTATAACAGTGTTTACCAAATTATATGGACAAATCACTTATTCCATTTAATGTGCACAATTCAATGTTTTTAATTATATTCAGATTTGTGCAACTATCATCACAATCATTTTTGGACCATTTACCAACCCGATAATGTAACCCCTTCAGTTATCCCCCTCTCAATACTTCATAGAGAATCATTAAAGAAAGATGTTCTTTCTAACATCTTTTCAAGACTTTCTTAAGCATGTATTCATACAATCTGTGCTCTATTATGATTAAGTTCATCCTCATAGCATGTTTTCATAGTTCATCCACACCACATCATGTACCAGTACTTTATTGCTTTTGATGGCCAAATAATTTTCCATTATGTGAATATAACCATTTTATTTGCCCATTTGATAGTTGACAGGCCTTTTGTTTGATTCCAACTTTTGGCCCTTATACAGAATGCTGTTACAAACATGCGTGTGTGCACAACTCTGTGTATAAATACATACTTTCAGTTCCCCAAAGAATATATTTAGAAGTAGAATTGTTGGGACTTGTGATAACTCTATGCTTATTTGAGATACTGCCAGATTGCATTACAAATCAATGACAATGTTCTATATTTTCACTAGCAGTGTGTGAGGATTCTTACTCCACATCCTTGTAAGAGTCAACTTAGATTTTTATTCTAGCCATCTTACAATGTATCTCCTAGCATCTCATGGTGAATTTAATTTGTATTTTCCTGCTGAAAAAAAAATGTTGCTGGATATCTTTACACACATTTATTCATTTTCTGTATATTTTCTTTTCTTTTCTTTATTAAATTTTGCTATAGTGTGTAAGCTTTCCAGAGACAAGCAGAAAGAGAAAGAGAGAAAGTTAGAAAGCACCCTTCAGGACGATGACCACACTGCAATCCTTTCTCCTCTGCAGATTATATACCCACACACACACATGCCTGGCATGTTTTTAAGCTGCAGGGTCTAGCAGAGGAAGATCATGTAAACAGAACATCAGCTCTTGAACCATGAAGTCAGCCTCATGGATCCAGCTGGCCCCAACAAACTGTATGTCTTCTAAAGAGCAACATCTATTCAGAACTTTTTCCTGTGATGGACATTATTGTAGGTGAAATAAGCCTCCAGACACAGAAAAACACTGCAAAATCTCACTTATGTGGAATCTAAAGAAAAGTCAAAGTCATAAAAGCAGAGTAGAATTGAGGTTTCTAGAGACTGGAGGTTGGGGTAAAGAAAGATTTGTGGGTCAGAGTACACAAACTTTCAGGCCAGCAGGTGGTGTGGAAGTCAAAGTGGCCAGATCCCACATGACCAACTCTGTGGTTCAAATCCCAGACCTGGTGACTTGAGACTCACACAAGGAGCATGTGCATACATGTCCAAAATCTCAAGAGGAGAATGGGAGAGAAAAGACTGCCATGGTCAAGTCTCCTGGGGAGGTTAGTTTTCACTTTTTCTTTCTCTATTTCTTTCAGCAAGCACACCTACACCTGCCCTATAGCAAAAACTTAAAAAAGAATGTATGCAAACTTTCTGTTATAAAACAATCAAGTTCTGGAGATCTCATTGCAGCATGTGTTGTAATGAAGGTGTTAACTTGGTTGTTGTATTAATTAAACTGTGTATATTTATATTAATCACCATGTTAAACACGTTGAAAAGACTCAATCCATATCACTCAACTGAATATTTAAAGTAAATGAACAACCACAGGCTCAGTCCATGACACAAGGATCAAAGAGGCTGAATCCCACATGTCAAACAGTATGGTTTGAGTCCTGGACCTGGCATCTTGAAAAACATGCCAAGGATGTGTGTATACATGCCCCAAATCCTGAAAACAGAGAAATGAAATGTTCCAGTATGGCCAGGGCCCAGAAGGGGT
>NW_006207899.1:2915986-2920380 GCF_000334495.1 Tupaia belangeri chinensis
CCTGCTTTCCTCTATCTCCTTGCCTTTCACTAACAAGTGCGTGTGCCTTCTGGCAAAAATTAAAAAAAAATAAGTACACAAAAATAAATTTTGTCCTTTTAAAACTTTAGTAAACATTTTAAAGAGCAACTTTAGGTTTACAGAAAAATAAAGTGGACAGCACAGTGTTCACATATTTACTCTCCCCACGCACATAGGTCTTCTCTTAACTTCATGCATTATATGACCCATTTCTTGTAATTGAGGAACTGATGTTCACATACACATTTAAGTAAAGTGAACAGTTTACATTAGGGTTCAGTTCTTGTATTTCTAAGTTTTATGCATATTGGTTGATATATAATTTTACACATCCAGCATTACAGTATCACACAGAATAGTTTTAATGTCTTCAAAATGGTCCATGTTCCACCTTTTCATCCTACCCTCCCTCCTCCTCATCCCCTGGCAACCACCAACATTTTCACTTACTCTATAGCTTTGTCCTTTCCAGAATGTTGTATAGTAGGCATAACACAGCTTTTAGCTTTTTCAAACTAGTTCTTTCACTTCCCACTATGCTTTTAAGGTTCCTGCATGCCTCTTCATCACTTGGTAAAACCTTGCATTCTGTTTTATGAATTATCACATCTTGTTTATAGATTCATCCATTGAAAAATATCCTGGGAGCTTTCAATTTTCAAACATTATGAATAAAGATGCTATGAATATTTGTACATAATTTTGTAGACATGTTTTTTTTTTTTTTGAGAGATTTTCGCTATAGGGCGCGTGCGCTCGCCAGACAGAGAGACATAGAGACAGAAAGCGAGAAATCACCCCCCAGGGGGGATGGTCATGCCACAATCCCTTCTCCTCCATTCTCCTCTCGGGATCTTGGGCACGCACGCACACACGCCCGGCGTGAGTTTTAAGCCACCGGGTCCAGGCCACGAACCACTGTCGACTACGTGGGAGTCCAGTGACATAGCCATTATGCTAACTGCTGGTTCCCTTGTGGACATGTTTTGTATTAGAGTCATTCTAGGAGTGCTTTGGTGTATTATATGATTAGACTTTTTTTAAAATTTATTTACATTTAATCACATGTCTTTACAGTATACATTTTTTTCCAACACAAATACCATGCATGTCAGTCAAGACAAAGATATTACTATATACATTATCATCGGCAACTAGCTTCTCATTTTTTGTCAAATAAGCATACTTTTACCAGTTTTTCCCTTCCCCTTTCCCCTCCCTCCCTTCTATACTAATCATTTTTTTTCACATTTTATTGATTCACAAAAGGTTTTAAACTGAAAGTATGAACAAAGCTAGAATCTAGTGACAACTTTCCTGTAATTTTGTTCCTTTATAAATTATATATATAGCAATTCTTGCCTTTTTTTTCTTGGGGGGGAGGGTTTGCTGTAGGGCACATGCACTCGCCAGAAAGACAGAGAGATAGAAAGCGAGAAATCACTCCCCAGGGGGGATGGCCATGCCACAATCCCTTCTCCTCCATTCTCCTCTCGGGATCTTGGGCATGTATGCACACGCACCCAGCGTGAGTTTAAGTCATCTGGTCCAGGACTCGAACTGTGGTCGACCACATGGGAGTCCAACGACATAGCCATTACACTAACTACTGGTCCCAGCAATTCTTGCTCTTTTTTGTGTGAGTTGTCTTTTTATCATTGGCTTACAAGAGTTCTTCAGAAATTCTTGCTGCAAGTCCTATCAGATATAAAATTTGCAAATATTTTCCCCTATACTGTGGAAGTTACTCTTCAGTTTATTGATGTCTCCTGAAGTAATGAAGTGTTTTATTTTTGGATAAAATCCTACTTACTTATTTTTCCACTTATTACTGTACTTTTGGTGTCATATCTAAGAAAACATTGCGAAATCTAGAGTCACAAGGATGTCTATGCTCTTCTGAGATCAGTGTATTTTTCTTTTTAAATTTATATTATGTTTTTTGTTGTATTTTAAGTTTGTTTGTAAGTTGACACATGATTATTGTACATATTTGTAGTACATAGTGTGATTTATTTTTTAGTATATGAGTACAGTATTTAATGATAAAATGTGTATTATTAAGCATAACTGTCATGTAAACATCTGTCATTAGTTTATATTGGGAACACTCAGAATCTTATCTTTTGCCTAATCTGAAATATACCATAAATTATTGTTAACTCTATTTTCCCTACTGTACTGCACAATACCAGAACTTGTTTCTCTTATCAAATTATAATTTTGTATCTGTTACTAACAGAATAGAATAGTCTCCCTTCTTACCCACACTTTCTAGCCTCTAGTAATTACTAACAGTCAGTCTGCTTCTACTGGGTTATCTTTTTAGTTTCCAAATATGAATGAGAACATGTAATATGTTTGTTTCATTAAATTTGTAACTAATGTGAGGTAAAGTTTATTATTTTGCTTGCAGTTATACTATTATCTCACCACCATTTATTGAAAAGATATTTTTTCCTCCATTAAGTGTTTTAACATCCTTGCCAAAATCAATTGACCATAGACACCTGTTTTTTTCTTTCTGAACTGTCAATTCTATTTCATACATCTTTAGATTGTGAAGAGACTTTACCCAGCATGATATACACCTCAGTCCAGCTCAGTTGAGACCACCATACACATCCTGGTCAACAGTTAATAAATTGTATCTTTGTCCCACAAGTGTCTTACCTCTCCATTTCCCCCCCAAATTTCCTACACTCTTCCCCTCCCACACTCTATTTCTACTTTTAAATGTTCCTGTGTGAAGAAGTTATAGTTAAATGAAGGCTGACAGAAGATGCCAGGTTTGTAGATCAGGCACTTAGTGATCATATCACCAGAGTTGTTCTTGTTTCTTAAACTCTACATCCCACAGGACAATTCCTATGGCCAACTGATGATAGTGTATGCAGTGATTTTTCCACAGAAGATGAACCCTGAGCATAAGAAACCCATTGATGATATCATAAGTAAGAGAGAATGCACTCTTTGAATAGAGAGAGGTATATTTTCTCTTTCCAAATTAGTGAGCTACATGAAAAGTTCAGGAGAAAAATGGCCCAGTAAAAAAGCATTTAGGACTTTATAATTCTACTATATATATCAAGAACTGTATTAGTATAATAATCCCAGTTGTAATAATCCCAGATGTCCTCTCAACAACTCACTGTGGATCATACAATTTCTTGATCTCTGGAACATTTTCATATTTCTAGGCAACTCTGTCAATCACTCTATTGAGTCTGATCCATGAAGCCTGGAACCAACTTATCACATATAAGATAAAACTAAGACTTTTATCAATGGGACTCAACCAGCAGTATGAAGTCAACATATAGTTGTTTTCTTAACCATGCCTGTAGGATCCCATGCCTAACAATAGTGAAAAAAGAAAGCAAAACATATATCATTGAGTATATCTTAGCCAGCTAGGAGGAATTCTTGTAATATTTCTAGTTTGATTTCACTTTGATGTAAAGTAGCAATATAAATATTTCAAGATTTACTATTGAGTGTACTTACTCTGCCTAGGCAAGCAAGAGGAAAGGTAAGAAAATTCTATTTTTCATAACCACTGTGGCCAATGAATTGATCCTGACCTGAATATTTTCCAAGGTCAAGGTGATATTATTAATTATGTAAACTAAAATCAGGGAGACTTTATTGCTACTTTTTCTAATTGAATGATCCATATCATAGTAATAAAATTCTACAGCATGTGCATAAATAAGTGGTCAGTTATTGCTCTGGCAAGCTTCATCAAGTAACTAATAATCACCTCATGCTAGAGAAATTCTTCAGTTGTTAATGGCTACTGATGGTGATCCTTTAAAAATGTAAAGTTGTTTGTTTTTTATGACCATATGATGTGCAGTTTATTATGGCTTGGTGAGTAGATAAGTACATAGTGCTCTTAGGATAAAAGTGTTGTTTATAGTCAAAAGTGTTATTTAGGATTTCTGCAACACAGATTTCTTTTTATGGGTGTGTCTTAATTCTAATTATTCCCATTAGAAGACAGATCTTTACTACTGGCATCCATTTTAGGGAACCAGACTTCCTGTTTGACAACAGGTTTATGTTTTTTCCTGACAGTTTACAATTCCAAAGAGAAGTATCTTCAGTCAGTCAGACTATAGTCTCCCAAGTTAAGAGTAAAGGCAACAGCCCAAGAAATAATAAACGTGTCCCAAAGTTCATCAAGAAAAGTATGGGCCTGGCCATTGGCACATTTTTGAGTTCTATCAAGGGGGCATAGAGACTATATTGGCTTTTGGTTATACATAGCTTGTGCTAATTTTACACAGATGGTTTTCCATAGCAGCACAAACACTCCATCATATTTCATTAGAGCTGCGCAATCAGTGAACCAGGCTCAGGCATGTAGG
>NW_006207899.1:2920411-2934725 GCF_000334495.1 Tupaia belangeri chinensis
AACTCTGTGAATGGAGAGCCTCATCGAATCAACAGTTTTGCTTAAGGCAGCAAAGTGAGCAGTAAGTTTTTTCCCCAAAGGAGCAACTTTCACTGTTTAACATAAATCTCAGATGTTGCCAAGCCTATGTTGGTAGCATTCTTGAAAATACAATTTCTTTGACAGACAAGACTTGTAGGGCTCTTCCCGACTTGCTATTCATTGAGTCCAAGGTGATCCAGCACAATATATGGATATTAGACTGTGGACTCACAAGGTCTGCATATAACCTGAATTTAGCTGGTTCATAAGTATACTTGGTGGCTAGCTGAGACAGAGGACACCTTCATCCTAGGAAATATCTTCTCTAAGTACTGTGGCTACAGTATTAAAATACTGTGTTCTTACTCCTGTGATCATACATCATTTTCTATACTACCTGGGAGAAGAGAGGAAGTCAGGTCATAGGGTGATTTCCATGCCTCACTAACTATACATGCAGTTATCTCTGAGAGGGAGAATCCTCTGACACATACGGCATAAGAAAGTGCAAGCATATAGCACAGCAACTTCTACTACGTATTTAGCAGTGTGTGCATGGGGGAAGGGGATGCAGAACAAGTCATTTACCATTCTTTTCACACTTTGGGCTCCTCCTAAGAACCTTTCGTTAAAGCTGGGTGCATTTTCAGCCTATGGAACCAAGTAAAATACTTTAGGCAATTGATTCCAGAAAAGTCATAAAAATAGTGTTTTCTGATCAGTTTCCTGGATTTCCCAGAATACCTGAAATTATATGTTACCTTGAGCCTCCCCATTGGAGACAAGGAAGTTGCATACTTATGTATGACAGAGAAGGTAAAGTAAAGGTATAGTGAGAGATTAGGATCTGGATACACAAATACACACATATAGATACAAACACATACATTCATACAAAGACAATTTTCATTAACATCACATACAAAAGACAGTAGGTGCACAAATACTAGTCAATGATTCATATATTGCTCCAAAGAACAGTTTTGCTGTCTCAAGTAGATATTCTTAAATGAACCAGTTTTCTCACAGCAGTCAGCACTCACTGGTGAAAAATTTGAGAGGTTTAAAAAAAATTTTGAGAGATTTCATTATCATCTCAGAATAGATCTAAGATTGGTATGAAAAATAACAAGAACTGAGAAGGCATCCCACCTGTTGTCATTGTTTCTTTCTGAGAATTATATGTTGTATACTCATGTGTCGTGGATGACCTAGCCAATATCATAATGATGTGATTATAACAGTCATGAGTTTCTCTAATTTCATGTTCACTGTAAGTGGGTATCTCTGTAAACATTGTTTAAAGTTGGTAGAGGATGACTTTGACCCCAGAAGGAGTTTATTGCTAGTCATTCTAATGGGAATGATAGTCCAATTAGTGAGAAAATCCACATGCTTATAGGAAAGCTGTTTTTGAGCCAAACATCTGGTACATATTTGTTCCCCTTATTAAAAAGCAACAGAGTGGAAAACTACTTTTTGGCCAAATGACCATATAATTTATTCAACATATCTATCATAGATTTTCAAGGACTTCCCTTAGATTTCACTTATTGGCACTCTTCCAGAAGGTTATGTCTCTATCAGAATCCCTCTTCCTCATCAAAGGTGAGAGGAGATAGACTTTACCCTTTCTATAATTTAAGGTTAGCCTGTTACAGTCAATGGAGGTGGACAGAAGACTTGTTTCCTGAGTCATGGATAAAGAACAAGTACTCTCAGAAAATAAAACAGCAGAATATCAGCACAGTTGTGTATCAACCTGAAAAGCTTGAAATAGTTGGAATGAATGCTGGGCTGTGGCATAATAAATATGAGTTTAATTTTTGTCACTTTCACAGCAAGCAGTAAGCAAGAATGCTCTTTGTATTGAAAGATATATAATATGACCTCTCAGAATTGGCATTTGTAGATACATAAACCAATGGGACAAAACAGAGAATCCAGAAATAAATCTACATATACACAACTAGTTGATATTGATGATGGTGTCAAGAATATCCATTGGGGGAAATGGAGTATTACAATATTGGCAATAAATGGTACTGAGAAAACTGAACATCATTATGCAAAAGAATGAAGATAGGCTCATTTCTTGCCACAAAACAAAATACAGCTCCAAATGGATTAAAGATTTAGATATAAAAACCTGAAACCATATAGCTACTAGGAAAAAAATTATAAAAAAGCAAAACTGTAAGATGAGCATTTAAAGACAATGGTACTGACAAAGAATACTTGAATTAAACTTTAAAAATCACAGGAAACAAAATCAAATATATACAAACTGATTACATCAAACAAAAAAGATTCTATACAGCAAAGAAAAATATTGATAGAATGAAAAAAAAAAACACAGAATGGGAGAAAATATTTATATACTATTCATCTACTAAAGAATTAATAACACTTATACAGTGAACTCAAATAAATAAATAAGAAAAAAAAACTAGAGGGTGATAAGGAAGTTAAGGTGACTGGATTCCACGTGGTCAGCTGCTTGGTTATAGTATCAGTGCTAGCAGCTTGAAAAACATACTGTGTGTGTGTGTGTGTTTGTGTGTGTGTGTGTGCACCCAAAATCTCAAGAGGGAAATGGGAAATGGAGAAGAAGGGATTGTGGGATGACCATCCCCCCGGGGGTGATTTTTCACTTTCCTTCCTCTCTCTGACATTCTGATGAGAACACGTGACCTATAGCAAATTAAGCAATAAAAAAATATAGAAAATGGGAATAACCAGTTCTCAAAAAAGACATAAAATAAACATTAAAATAATCCTTATCACTAGGGAAATGTGGAAACCATATAATCCCAGTTAGAATGACTGTCATCAAAAATAAATAAACAAACAAACAAACAAACAAACAAATAATGGGAGCTGGTGAGAATGTAGAGAAATGGATACTCCTTTACATTGCTAGTGGGAACAAAAATTAATGCACCCTCTATGGAAAAGAGTATGAAGAGTCCTCAAAAAATTAAACATAGAACCTCCACATAATTCACCAATTCCATTTCTACATATATACTCAAAAGAAAATAAATCAGTATGTGAGCAAAACTATCTGTATTCACAATAGTTATGTTTGCACTATTCACAATGTATGTTGGAATACTATTCGGCCACTAAAAAAGAAACACAATTCCTTCATTTCACATAAAAATGG
Source organism: Tupaia belangeri chinensis (assembly GCF_000334495.1). Lineage (NCBI taxonomy): Eukaryota > Metazoa > Chordata > Mammalia > Scandentia > Tupaiidae > Tupaia > Tupaia belangeri. Next base: position 2,923,602 of record NW_006207899.1, read on the forward strand.
ACAAGGCTGGAAGACATTATGTTAAATGAAATAAACGAGGTACAAATAGAGAAATATCTGACATGTTCTCCCTTAGATGTTGAAATTGGGAAAAAAAAAAGATTGCTTCATAGAGGTAGGAGGATGAAGAATGACAGATAAATACTGGAGAGGATGAGGACAGGATAGAGGAATGTTGCTTAACAGAAATGAAATTGTAATAGATAGGATAAACAATTTCTAGAGTTAGAAGGTACATTAGGGAAAATATAAATGGCAGTAACTAGCTGTGTATCTCAAAGTAACTATAGGGGAGGATTTTGAATGTTCCAATAATAAGTAATGACAAATGGTTAAAATGACAGGTATATCAATTTTCCTAAGTGAATCCTTCCACATTGTATTCTTACACAGTAAAATTACATCATAATTCCACAAATATATACAATTACTATGTTGATAAAAAATTTAAAAAAAAAATCGCCAGTTAGATGTGTAATCCTTAAAAAATGATCTTGGGTGAACAAGTGGTCAGGTCCCTGCAGTCTTGAAACAGTCTATGACATGTGTAAGGTTAAAGAGGCTCATCGAGTATTAGCTCAAAATATCATATAACTGGTGTTCAAATTAAGAAATAGAATGTTTCCAGCATTACAGAAACCACCCTTGTGCTTCTTTCTTCTAGTTACAACTTGCACCAAAATCCTCAAAAATAAATTATTTATCTATATGCTCAGATACATTAGAAGCAACCAGTATATTCTTATTTGTTTCTGGCTTCTTTTGTTTGAAATTACATTGACAATATGATTATATTGCTGAACGTAGCTTATAGATTATTAATTTTCATTGCAGGATAGTATTCAGTTCTGAGAATATAGTACTCTTTATTTATTCATTCTACCACTGGTATACATTTATTACTTTCCAATAAGAGATGGTTATGAGTAGTGCTGCCACAAACATTCTAGTGTATTCTAGTGCATGCTTCTGATGAATATATTTATACATATCTAGGATTAACAATATTGAGTCACAGAATATCCCTTTTTTAGCCTAAAAGGATTCTAAAGTGAATATACCAATTTACACTCCCTATGAACATCAGGATATGAGGAAAACAGTTGCAAAACACCCTCTCGAATACTTGACATTTTTGATATTTTTTATTTTAGTTATTCTAGTGGGTGTGTAATGTTATTATATTGTCAATTTAATTTGCATTCTCTTGATGACTAACAATATTGAATTTGTTTCCATGTTTTTTCACAATTTATATATCATCTTTTATAAATGTTTAAAAATTGTCCACTTTTTATGCTCTCTTCTCATTACTTTTTTTGTAAAAAATTTGTCGAATATGAATATATCATTATACATTATCCAGTCTTAGGGTTTCCTTTTTATTCTTTTAATGTTATCTTTTCTTAAGTTTAAAATGTATTTATTTCTTCTATGAGAGAGGGGAGAGAGAAAGAGAGAGGCAAAGGAGAGTCAGAAACAGAGTGAGAGATAAAGGTATTCGTAACAAGATTCTCACACCATGGTCCACCTCCCATCTCAACCGGCCAGAATCATGAGAACACACACTCATGCTCATGTCTTTAGAGAGATGAGATGCAAACCTGGGCTCTCGCAATGTTGCCTCAGCATCTCTGAGCCTTATAGTAATGCTTCACCATTGTGGCTGGCCTTAATATTCTCTCTTGATAAGCCAGAAATTCACCATTTTAGTACAGTATTAAACATGGAGGCACACACATTTAGGTACCATATGTCTTGTGTCTCTTTAAAATTTTGCCTATTCCAAAATCTTTAGGTGTTTTCTTATGATTTATTTTAAATAAGCTTGTGTTTTTCTTTTCTATTTATATTAAACATACATTTACTTGGTGTTGATTTTGTGTAGTTAGTTGGGTAGATATCATAAAGAGATTTTTTTTATTATTTTTTCCCCAAATGACACAGAACCAATTATTGAAATCTTTTTCACTCTGCAATATTCCACTTGGCATAAAAAGTGACTCTTTATATGCAAATCTATTAAGGGCGTTTGTATTACCTTCTACACACAGTTTTACTATATTTAAAGCATCACCTTTCTGTCTCAATTATCTTATTTTATGATGAGTCTTAGTATAGTATTACTTCTTTAGCTTCTATTTTTTTTTATAAGGATTTACTTTGTTAAATTTTATTTATTTTCTTTATTTATTTTAGTTTGACAAGAGATGGACAGGATGAGAGAGACAGAGATAAAATTAGAAAGCAAGCCACCAGGTCCAGGACTCGAACTGTGGTTGATTATTTTACTGGCTGTAAGGGAGTCCAGTGCCCTTAAACACCAGCCACCTGTTAGCCCCACTTCTTTTACTTTATTTCATATTGATTTTAGAATTATCTTTAAATTTCATTACACACACGTACATACACACATACACATACTTAAAACGTGAGCTACTACATATCGAGATTCATTTGCCAACAAGTGAAAATGTTAGAAGACTGAGCTCTCCAATTTATGATCTAGAATATAGCTTCATTTATTTAGGTCTTGTTTTATTTTGCTCAATAATGTTTTGCAATTTTCAGTGAACAGAACTTTCATCATTTATAATTAGACTTATTATAATAAATTTGATGTTTTTCCTGCTTGTATGAACATTAATTTAAATTTAATTTTCTCTTGTTTTGGCACAGCATAAACACACATAATTAATTTTGTGTATTAATATATTATGGAGTGAAGTTGCTATATTTACTTGTTAATTTAGGTTGTTTTATAATTGTGTGTGTGTGTCTGTGTTTCTTTTTATCTTCTAGGTAAACAGTAATGTCTTATTTAAATAAGACTTGTTTTTAGGAATTATTTAACTTTATTTATTCATTCATTTATTTTTCATTTGTCCAGAGAGAGAGACAGAGAGAGAGAGAGTGAAACTGAGAAAGCAAGCCACCAGGTCTGGGTCTCAAACTGTGGTCGGCCATGTGGGAGTGTCTAGCGCCTTAGCCACCACGCCATCCCCTGGTCTCAAAATAAGAAAACTTTATTTCTTTCCTTTCACATCTTATGGTTTAAATTGATTTATACATGTTGTATTGTACTGAATAGCATTTACAGCACAATGGTGAATAGTCATGGCAATACAAATCTCCCTCATCTTATTCTTCATCTTTTTTTCCCATTTATTTATTTATTTTTACATTTTCCACAAACATTTACTTTTTTTATCAAAAAATTTTGCTCATAGTCCATTGTTCTTGACAGTTAATAAACAACTTTCAAAATTTTAGAATACTGAATTTTAAAGATTATGTTCAAAATATTTTTTATAACTTTGGATTATTTTGTTTGTGACTCTATAACAACAGAGACAGTATGGTTTTAAATATTTTTAAGAAAATATTTACATGTCAACTGCTTAAGATATTGAAAAACAAACACTAGTTACCCATAAACCTTCTCAATTCAGCCCTACATACCAAGAATTCTGTGATCTACCACCTGCTAGCAAAGATCAGTCTCTTTTTTTTTCCTTCAAAGTCTTTCTCAAGATAATCATCTGTGTGGTTGTTCTTTTGCAGTCTCTACTGATTACAATGCTGGGTTGGAAAAGTTCAGGTTATTTTATGTTATAAAGTCTTTCATATATCTTCTCTAATTCTCTCTGCCAGGAAAGAACTAATTCTGGTACCAGACCATCTTTCTAAGAGCTTCTGTTGGCATACTTGAGATCCACCTCAGTTCCATAGCTTTCTGATTACTCTGCAGATATGACATTCCAGTCAAAGCCCTGTCCAATAATGAATTTCCAATTTCTGATTCAATGCAACAAGCATTATTGAACTAATGCAAAGAACCCTTCTGTCACAAAATAAGAATACTCCCAAATATTTCCAATTCAAGAGGGGTCAGGAAGAAAGAAAAGCTTGTTTCCATTTAAAGAAACAAGCAAGAAAAATATTTTAACAAATTGCTGAGCCTATCAACAACTCAAAGTAAAATGTTTAAATTGGGAAAACAAAGAATAGAAAAAAAAAAAGAAATCAGTAATGTTTTACTCAAAAGTAATAAAATTCTGCTTTGCTATTTCAGTCTTAGGTTCAAACAGTCTTCTGTTGAATTTGCATGGTTAATGTGGTCCAATTTTTCTGTTTAAACCCTGGAAGTTAACAGGGTTTAATTTTGAAGATAATATTCAACATTATTATTGCTATTTCCTGTCCTTAGAATTAAATTGGTCATTTTCTTGGTTGCCTTTTTTTATCTTATTTCTGAATGTGTCTTTAGTTTTCCTGGTATAGCACTCCTTTCAGAACTTCTTGAAGAACGAGTCTGCTATTGGCAATTTTTTTTCAGGTCTTATTTATCTGAGAATGTTTTTATCCTTTCTCTCCATATGAAAGATAACCTTACCAGATGTAGTATTCTTGGTTGAAACTGTTTTTCACTTAACATTTTGAATATATTTTCCCATTCTTTCCTTGCTTGCATTGTTTCTGATGAGAGCTCTGAGGTCACCCTGATTGGATAACCTTTATAAGTAACCTGACGTTTCTCTTTTGCCAATTTTAGTATCTTGTCTTTGTCTGTAGATATGGCCAGTTTGGCTATAATATGCCTTGGAGAAGATCTTCTTGGGTTGATTCTATTGGGGCATCCTTTGTATTTCTTGGGCCTGGATATTTGAAAACCTCTCTAGATTTGGAAAGTTTTCTTCCAAGATTTCATGGAATAGATTATTAACGCCCTTATTAGCTTCCTCACCTTCTGTGTGCGCTTAACGCTGTCTAGTATTTCTCGTATAATATTCTCATTTTTTTTTAGAGGAGGGTTATTTCACAGTTTTGTTTGTTGATTTTCTAGATCAGAGGTTTTGCCTTCAACAACCGAGATGAAATTTTCTGCATTGACTAATCTGCTTTTAATACTTTTTATGGAGGTTTTGATTTCCTGAATGGCATTCTTCATCTCTAATAGCTCCATTTGATTATTTTTTATGGTGTGTATTTCCTCTTTCAGATCATGGAAGAACTTCAACACCTCCTGGAACTCATCTCTTTTCTCCTGCATATTCTGGAGTTCATTATCTCTCAGCTCTTGCATCTTGTTTAGTTTTGTCACTATAAATATTGTGAATTCTCTATCAGAAAATGCCATGAGCTCTACTGTACTGTCTGTGGATGATAAGGGATTGCTCTTTTCCCTTAGGAGAGAGATGTTTTCTTGATATCTCATGTTTCTTGTGTCTCTGCGGTTGCTTCTGGTCATCCTGTGACAAAATCTATTCTCCACTGTGCTCCACAATGTGGTATCCACAGATAGGTTAGGAGTTCAGATTTATAAAAAGAAATTTCTTCCTTAAAGCAGAAGGTTAAATAAGCAATGAGGATTTCAATGACTCTAACAGTATTCAGATGCTTGGCTCCTGTGCACCTAGGTCTATCTAGACATTCAGTGTGTGAAGAGTGAAGGTTGTCTGTATTTTGGGGGTCTAAGAGATGGAGTTTAGAGCATAGAGCATAGCTTTCCTGAACACAGCAGGACACACCTCAGCTTTAAAATGGCTTATCTGAATATCCTTATTCTTCATCTTAAGCAAGCATGACAGTTATTTCACTACTGAATGTAATATATTCTGAGTTTTTTAATAGCTATCATTTTTCTCTTTAAGAAAAAGCCCTTTTATTCCTACCTCAATAAATTTTAAAAATATACAAATGAATGTGTGAACTAGGGTAATTAATTTCTATACCTACCAATACATTATTAAATAGAATCATATGAAATTTTTTTATTCCCATTAATTAAATGAATTATTTTGATTTGTTTTTTTTCAAATATTAAGCAGTTTATTGCCTTACTAGATAAAACTTTACGTGGATATTATAAAGTATCTCTTTAATGTATCACTGGATTTGATTTGAAAATAACTCATTTGGATGACAAAGAAGCCATTTTTAATGTCTTCTTTCACATAATGCCTTGTCAAGGATTTTCTTAAGATAATCAAGGCCATACATAAGATTTAAGGAAAAAAATGAATATAGATTTTATTTTATTTTATGCATCAATTACATATATCACTTAGTTTGTAAAGTGAACATTCCAACATGAATACATTTTTCACCAGTCCAGTTAGGCATACTATACATATTATTATCAATAGATAATGATCAATTTCTTTGTCCCATAAATGTCTTGCCTCACTATTTTTCTCCTCAATGTTTTTCCTTAGACTCTCTTCTTTCTCCCACCCTCTTCCCACACTGTATCCAATATCTATAACTATTTTCTGTTTCTATTTCTTCTAATCTTTCACTTTTGCCCATAGAATATGGACAGTACATAAATATTAAGTGGAGACCTAAAAGGTCTCTCCTTCATAGCCTGGCTTGCTTCACTCAGTCATAAATCTTCCATATTCATCCACTTTCTATCAAAAGCCTGGGTCTTGCTGTTTTGTTTTTGTTTTTTTTTTATGGGTAAGTAATATTCCATAGAATGTGCTACGTTTTTTACACCCATTCTTCTGTTCATAAACATTTGGGTAAATGTATTATTGGAAGAATTTTTAAATGATTGATATACAATTTTGAAAAAAAAGAAATTAACTTTCAATTCAAGAATATGAAACCTTAAGTTTTGAAAGTATTTTACCAGGGAAGGCTTCTAGATCTAGTGCTTCTTTAGAGATTGTTTTTATTATAGAATTAAACTACTTTAATTTATAATTTAAATTCCTCCTCATTTCTTATTTCAGCATTATTGAATCAAGTATGAATCATATTTCCAAATTTGTTGTGCATAAATTTTTAAATCTTTTTTTGGAAGCAGAATTTGTACTGACTGCACATTTATTTCTAATATTAACAATTTATTCTTTCATCTCTTCTTTCTGCCTTCCTCCTTCTTTATTTTTATACCTTCTCTTATTCTTCTAAATCAGCCTCTTTCTCTTCCTCCTTTTTTCTCTCTCTCCTTGATTTCCTCCTTTTGAGAACTGCTTGGAAATGCCAACTATATTTCTTTTCTAGGAAAGCAATTTGTGCTTTTATTGTTTTTCTCTCTTCTTTTGCTTTTTGTTTATTTATTTATTTAATTAATTTCTATTCACATGTTTATTATTTCTTTCCTCTTACTAAGTATAATTTACTTATTCTTTTAATATCTTTCTGATATAGAGGCTTTTTTTAATTTTAACTTTTCTTGTTTGTAATACATGCATTTAAGTCTTTAAATTTCTTTAGACAATGCTTTAATTTACTAGTTCACTTCTGAAATCTATCTGTTTTTTTTTTTTTTTTCTTTTTTTGGAGAGGATTTTGCTACAGGGAGCATGTGCTTGCCAGAAAGACAGAGAGAAACAGACAGAAAGTGAGAAATCACCCCCCAGGGGGGATTGCCACGCTACAACCCCTCCTCCTCCATTCTCCTCTCAGGATCTTGGGCATGCATGCACACTTGCCTGGTGTGAGTTTAAGCCACTGGGTCTGGTACTCAAACTGCTAACTGCTGGTCCCCTATATCTATCTTTAGAAAATTTGAACTTGCTTGATCTGTAGATTATATAATATGACAAGTCATAATTTTATTGTCATTCACTTCAAAATACTTTTACTCTTTTATTTCACTTTCATTGATGCATATCTTTTTAAAATTTAACTTTATTTATTTATTTCAATTTGATCAGAGAGGGACAGAGCGAGAAAGCGAGAGGGAAAGTGAGAAACCAAGTCGCCAGGTCCAGGACTCAAACTGTGGTTGGCCATGTGGGAGTCCAGCATCCTTAACTACCATGCCACTTGGTGGCCCCAGATGCACATAATTTTAATTGTAAATTATTAAATACAATATTTTCTTGTATAAATCATAACTTCATAATTCTTGTTGAGGAATGCAAGGTGGGTGAATTTGTGAAAGTTGCTTTTTTTTTACAAATATAATATTTTTACTGTATTTTTTAGACTAGCTTATGCTGCAATAATAAACAATCTTATAGTATCAATGGCTTTACAGAACATATGCTAATTTTTTGCTCATCCAGAACCTTCTGCAGTGTTTGGCAAATCTCCAGCGCCAACCCTCAGGCTGTTTCAATCTTGCTACTTCACTATTTGAAGATGGGCATTCTAAATTATCCATGGCAGGGGAAAGAGAGAATGGTGTTTTATCTGGGAACTTTCACAGTCTCGGGTCATCTATGATAAATAGATCTGTCAGTTGTGTTTCACTGACAAGGATTACACCTAAAATATAGTCTAGGAAATTAGATTTTCTGTGTATTCAAAGAAAAAGAGAATCAAATATCAATGAACATTGGAAATGCTTACTGTAATTGGAGTGATTGTTATATGGATTCTGGTATTTATGACTTAGTTGGAAATTACTCCTGAACCCAAAATTGTATATTAAAATGTTATATTTATTAATGTCTGTTTACATAAATAACATTTTTATAATTAAAACATATGACTTTTCATAAATTACCATTCAAATGCTAAAAGCATTTTGTCTTTGATCCAAATCCAGTTAGTATATATCATGTGTTGTGCTTATGTTGTGTTGAAAAGATTGATCTTTTATTTTTCAACTCAAACTCTAGATTTTTTGGCACCTATTTAAAAGCAATTATGGTAGCAATTAACCAAAGCCAACTAGCAGATGCCATTTTTGGATAGCTTAAGAATGCTTTATTTCTCTGAATTTCCCACCATTATCTATTTCTTTATACACTGCTTGTTAAATCTTGCAAGCTATTGAACTTATTTTCCTCTATGTGCTTCTTATTCTATTCCTAAGTACATTTAAATATAAATATAAATCCTGAGAAAATGGGAACTATCTATATTACTCTAATTTATCTCTAGTTACTCTTCAATCAAATGATAACTTTTAGGTATAGGTAAAGGAAAATATGCTACAACTTATTGTGCTTCACTGTTGACTTACCAAATAATGATAGCAATGTGATAAAAAGCTAAAATAAATAAATATTGAATTTAACAGAAAAATTATTACAGTTTGTTCCCAGACATTGAGGGTACAATGGTAGATACCACGCTTTTTTTTTTTTTTTTCTCCATTCTCCTCTCAGGATCTTGGGCATGCATGCACACTTGCCTGGTGTGAGTTTAAGCCACTGGGTCTGGTACTCAAACTGCTAACTGCTGGTCCCCTATATCTATCTTTAGAAAATTTGAACTTGCTTGATCTGTAGATTATATAATATGACAAGTCATAATTTTATTGTCATTCACTTCAAAATACTTTTACTCTTTTATTTCACTTTCATTGATGCATATCTTTTTAAAATTTAACTTTATTTATTTATTTCAATTTGATCAGAGAGGGACAGAGCGAGAAAGCGAGAGGGAAAGTGAGAAACCAAGTCGCCAGGTCCAGGACTCAAACTGTGGTTGGCCATGTGGGAGTCCAGCATCCTTAACTACCATGCCACTTGGTGGCCCCAGATGCACATAATTTTAATTGTAAATTATTAAATACAATATTTTCTTGTATAAATCATAACTTCATAATTCTTGTTGAGGAATGCAAGGTGGGTGAATTTGTGAAAGTTGCTTTTTTTTTACAAATATAATATTTTTACTGTATTTTTTAGACTAGCTTATGCTGCAATAATAAACAGTCTTATAGTATCAATGGCTTTACAGAACATATGCTAATTTTTTGCTCATCCAGAACCTTCTGCAGTGTTTGGCAAATCTCCAGCGCCAACCCTCAGGCTGTTTCAATCTTGCTACTTCACTATTTGAAGATGGGCATTCTAAATTATCCATGGCAGGGGAAAGAGAGAATGGTGTTTTATCTGGGAACTTTCACAGTCTCGGGTCATCTATGATAAATAGATCTGTCAGTTGTGTTTCACTGACAAGGATTACACCTAAAATATAGTCTAGGAAATTAGATTTTCTGTGTATTCAAAGAAAAAGAGAATCAAATATCAATGAACATTGGAAATGCTTACTGTAATTGGAGTGATTGTTATATGGATTCTGGTATTTATGACTTAGTTGGAAATTACTCCTGAACCCAAAATTGTGTATTAAAATGTTATATTTATTAATGTCTGTTTACATAAATAACATTTTTATAATTAAAACATATGACTTTTCATAAATTACCATTCTAATGCTAAAAGCATTTTGTCTTTGATCCAAATCCAGTTAGTATATATCATGTGTTGTGCTTATGTTGTGTTGAAAAGATTGATCTTTTATTTTTCGGATAGTTTAAGAATGCTTTATTTCTCTGAATTTCCCACCATTATCTATTTCTTTATACACTGCTTGTTAAATCTTGCAAGCTATTGAACTTATTTTCCTCTATGTGCTTCTTATTCTATTCCTAAGTACATTTAAATATAAATATAAATCCTGAGAAAATGGGAACTATCTATATTACTCTAATTTATCTCTAGTTACTCTTCAATCAAATGATAACTTTTAGGTATAGGTAAAGGAAAATATGCTACAACTTATTGTGCTTCACTGTTGACTTACCAAATAATGATAGCAATGTGATAAAAAGCTAAAATAAATAAATATTGAATTTAACAGAAAAATTATTACAGTTTGTTCCCAGACATTGAGGGTACAATGGTAGATACCACGCTTTTTTTTTTTTTTTTGACCACAGATTAGTTTATTTTTAACACCCATCATGCCATGAATTCATAGAGAATAGGTTCCAGCATCTTAGCCTGCTTTCCATTGCTTCTCACAAAGTGTGCTTCTCTGGGTGGAGCAGGCTGGTGCTTTAGTTGAACCCAAGTACCTTTCTCTTTGGCTTCTTTCTTTTTCTGGTCATTTTCCTTCACACGTTTTAGGAAGCTATCTCTGCTCTTAGAATGTTTAATATGCTCAATACGCACATTGATTCTCTTGGCAAGAATCTTGCCCTTAACTTGTTTGTTCACAACAATGCCAACAGCATGCTGGGTAACATTGTAGACTCTTCCTGTTTTCCCATGGTAACATTTGTGGGGTATTCCTTTTTGAACAGTACCCATTCCCTTAATGTCTACAATATCACCTTTCTTGTAGATTCACATATATGTCGCCAAAGGAACAACTCCATGTTTTCTAAAAGGCCTAGAGAACATGTATTTGGGTGCCTCTCCT
>NW_006207899.1:2934740-2946312 GCF_000334495.1 Tupaia belangeri chinensis
GGTTAATTACTGGAAGATGGCGGTTCCGGCCAAAAGGCTAGATGCCACGCTTTAATGCTGGGACCTTGAGGAAGATTGGGATTCTGGTCTCAGGCTGACTTGTATGGGGGGTGTGAGACTTCAGTGTGTGCCAGTAATCCTGGTTGGCAGCAAAAGCTGGGGGGGGGGGGTTGTAGCATGAGACTTTGTTGAGAGTACTCATCTTTCTCTCATAAATAAATAAACTTAAATAAAATGATTATTATATGCATTTTTAGTAAATTGTTTGTTTTTAAGTAAGTAAAGAACCACTATGTAAAATAAATAATATGGAAAATTCTGTAGGCGTACTGTTTATTTTAAATTTTTCTTGTCATCATAGTTTGTTATCTTGAGAGTTTATTTGACGAAAAGTATGACACAAGGTCAAAATCTATTTTTTATTTATTATATATTTATTTCAACTCCAAAATACTACAAAATAAAGACACACAGCTTTATGTATTTTTTGGTGCCTTTTTTTAGAGAGATTTTTGCTATAGGGCATGTGTGCTTACAAGAAAGACAGAGAAACAGAAAGTGAGAAATCACCCCCGGAGGGATAGCTGTGTCACTATCCTTTCTCCTCCACACGCCTCTCAGGATTTAGAGCATGCACTCACATGTGCCTGGTGTGAGTTTCAAGCTACCAAGTCTGGGATTTGAACAGCAGTTGGCCATCTGGGAGTCCAGTGAGGTAATCATTATGCTATCTGCTGGTAAGAATGCTTGCTTTTCATTCAATTTTGTTTTCTATGTTATTTTCTTTATTTGATTTATGCACACTAATATGTTCAGAAATTTTTTTGTTTGTTTGATTGACTATTGAAAATCAGATACTGGACTTCAGGCTGATGTGATTTTTGTATTGCTCTCTCCATTTACAGTGCTTACTTACATGTCTACTAGTGAATTTCTTCTGGTTTTTAAAGGATCACTGTTACAATATAGAAAACTTGAATCCAGAAATAATATCATTTCACATACATTGCTTTCTGAAAAAAATGTATGCTGGCAACTTTACAAGGAAGATTACTAATTTAACTATGTTTGAGGACAAATATTTGAGCTTCAAACTGAAATGAGAAAAGCAACTCTGGGAAGCTCCTAGTGTCAGCTGTGACGAGCAAAGAGCTTAGAAATTGTCACTCCTGTTCTTATAACTAGAACAAAGAAGAACACACTGAAAGTCAAAAGCTTTTTATGGACCGATCAGAACTTTGAGGTCACAGGGAAAACCAATATCTGAAAATTTAGAGAAATAATAATATAGGAAATCTTGGACAAAACCATCATATTGGGAACAAAGATTAGTAGAGCTCATGAAACACATGAATGGTAACTTTGACAAACCACTTGAGATGATGTATCACCTTGTATGAGAATTCCTAGCGAGCACAGTCTTACAAAGCTCCAAATTTTCATGTTTACCCTACCCCCAACAGGGCACATATGCTTCAATGGAGAGAGACAAGAAAACGGAAAGTGAGAAATCACCCCCCCCCCAGGGGGAGGACACACTGCAATTCCTTTTGCTTCATTCTTCTCCCAAAATTCAAGGCCTTCGAGCACATGCACCCAGCTTGATTTTACAGCTATCAGGCTTGGGATTTGAATGGCAGTTGGTCATGGGGGAATCTAACCCCTTAACCACCATGTCATCTGCTGGCCTATTTACAAGGAGTTTTACCTGTCCGTACCCCACTGGAAGTAAGACTGTTCTATATCTAGCAGTGTAAGGGACAAAGAAGCCCCATTTAATACTCCTGGATAGTTCAAAACCAAAGGACAGGAAATCTGCTAAATATAGCCCCAACTAGCCTTCCTTTTCTTATCTATTCATTAAAGCTGATAAACTTTTGTAGTTCACATCCAAGAGACATAGGCCATCTAAACATACTTGATTTAATCATGTAACTGTGGAGTATTTCCTACCTCCCCAAAAGTCTTCAGCAGATGAACAGGACACAGTGATTGATGTTGAAAAAACAGTAAGACTCAGGCTCCATTGAAGGAGCTCTTAGGGAAACTCAAAAGACACTGGAAGAAATTAAAGTCTCTGACACCAATAACTATAGCATATATAGAGAAAGATAATAGTCATACTGACATAAACTGTAGACTAAGTGCCTGGTTATCTCTTTCCTACTGCCCAGTATGTCATGTATTGATTTCAACAAAGTAGTACAATATATGCTATGATTCAAGAAGACACATTCTGAAAAGACAAAGCAAGCATTATAACCAAGTTCAAACTTGGGAGAGTTTTTGGAATTACCAAATAGAGAACTTAAAATAACTATGATAAACATGAAAGAATGTTTTTAGTGGAGAAAGTAAACATGCAAAAATGTATTTGCAAAGTAAATAGAAAGAAGAGAAATTCAAGAAAAAAGTCAAATAGAAATGCTAATAGAAAAAGGATATAATAGAAATGAACAAAGGCTTTGACAGTCTAAATAACAGATTAGAAAAATCAAGCTGAAGAGAGAATCAGTGAGCTCTAAGATATGAAATTGAAACTTCTAAAACTGAAATACAGTGTGAGAGATAAAAGGAAAAATAAAGCAGGAAAAAAAAAACAAGACTATGAGAAAACTACAAAGATATAAAATAAATATGATTGGAATACTAGATGGAGAATAAAAATATAATGAAGCAGATGAAATATTTAAAACAATAATGATTTATAATTTTTGCATAATTAATGCCATATGATAAATTATGGGTACAAGAAACTCAGAGAAAACCAAGGAAGATAAAATAACAAATAAACAATACACAGATTTTCCATAAATCTAAAATTGTTATTAAAATAAATCCTATTAAAAATATAATCAGGGACCAGCAGATGGCATAATGGTTACATCACTGAACTCCCACATAGTTGACCATGGTTCAGTTCCTGGACCTGTTGTATTAAAACTCATGCCAGGCTCATGTGCATGTGTGCTTAAGATCCTGAGAGGAGAATGAAGGAGAAGAAATCATGACATGGCCATCCCTACAGAGAATAATTTCTTGCTTTCTGTATCTTTGTCTCTGTCTCTCCAATGAGTATACACACCTTATAACAAAAGTATATATATATATATATATATATATATATATATATATATATATATATATATATATTCAATAAAATGCATAGATTTTATGTTTTATTGCATATATGCTACACGTTTTTTTAAAAAAGAATTATTTAATTTTATTTATTCATTCACTTACTTTAATTTGACCATAGGGAGATGAGAGAGAGACAAAGTGAGAAAGCAAGCCACCAGCTCCTGGATTCGAACCTTGATCAGCCATGGGGGAGTATCCAGCACCTTAACCACCACACCACCTGATGGTCCCCATACATGTCACACTTTACAAAACATTTTTAACTTGTAAAATTTGTGCACATGTGAGAATTCACGGAAAATGGGATAAAGTAAAAGAAAATAATAAATTATACAAATAATCAGTATCCAAGCAGAGATACAAGCCCAATACTGCAAAAAAATGCTTATAAAAAAAAAGCAGAAGTTTCAAATTTCATATAAAAGTTACTTGATATTTAAATATCTTTTGGATCATTTAAATATAGTGTATGCATTTCAACATGCAACTTCAAGCAACTCTGGTCATTCAATATAGTTTAAAAACACGCGCCCGGCGTGAGTTTTAAGCCACCGGGTCCAGGACACGAACCGCGGTCGACTATGTGGGAGTCCAGCGACATAGCCATTACTCTAACTACTGGTTCCCTGAATTTTTACATTTTATGTAGGAGATAAAAGAGTCATATTGAAGCAAGAAATTTCCCCTCCCTGGTGATGATCACACCACAATCCCTTATCCTTCATTCTCCTCTAGGGATTTTGAGCATACATACACACATACCCGGTGTGAGTTTTATGCCACCTGGTCCAGGACTCAAACACGGGTGGACAATGTGGGAGTCCAGTGATGTAACCATTACACCATCTGCTGGCCCCTATTTCTAAATTTTCAAAGTAAAATTCATATAAAATTATTTTATTTTTAAAAATTAAATTACTCCTTATTCTGGGCAAAAAAATCATGAAGATTATTTTTGTTTGTAATTATATTGAAGTTACTAATGAGTGATTTGTTTTATTTTGAATATGCCACATTGTATAATCTAAATGAAGCTTTGAAAAATCTAAACATTTTTTAATTATCAATTTACATCATATCTTTTTGAACAGATTTACTCTTCTTTAGATGTTATATAGCTTATCAATGTAGATACTAGAAAAGATTTATATATTTAGAGTATAAATATAGTGATATAATCCTCTAAGTGAAATTATTTAATGCATTGTGTTCACATATACCCCGGCTGGAGCATGGCTTCCAGCACATATCTATAATAAAAATAAAGGTACATGAGAAAACATCAGCAATATTTTGACACAATAATACATTTCTAAGTGCATTTTCTGTAGAACAGAATGTATGTGTAAAATGCATGTGTAAAAATGATCTTGTTAATGTTACAATAGCATAAGAAATGGAAAAACTATATCTAAAAAATCAATATGAAAATAAATTATTTATAGTTCATCATAATACCAGCTACAATGTAGCACCAAAATGGAATAGCATACTATTTATTTATTTTCCATGACAGGGAAATTATTTTAAAATATAGTAATAAATATCAAAAAAAAAGTTGTATGAAAAAAAAATCTCTAGTCCTACTCTCCTATGTAACCATAATTCTTATGAAACTAAGATAAACAACATAAAGTTGGTTGAATCCAAGAAGTACATCTGTAAAGGTTAATTTAATTTAGAGTTTGTGGAAAAAATATTATTACGTATTATTTGCTGGGGATTTCTGCTTCTGATTAAAATGTAGAAGCTACAAGACAGTCACAACCAGCAAAATGGCAGATGATCCTCAAAAATCACAATTTACTTCATCCTATGAGATAGCTGAAAGGCATTAATTAGAAAAATAAGCAAAGCATTTATGACACAAAAAATGGATTATTATCTGCTGAAGGTAACATGTATAGTATTCTCAATTGGACTGGTGAGAAATGTATACATTTTGGAATATTCACTTTACAAGATAAGTGACTTACGTGATTGAATGTATAAAAGAAATTGAAATAAAAATATATTTAAAAAGAAACATTAAATTTTCCAAATCATGACAAATGTCTCAGAAGACTTTTAAAACTGTTTTGTCATTTGACATACCTGAGAAGGAGAGATGGGCACCATAAATGTAACCAAGAAAAGAACTTATTATATAATGAATTGTTCGTGCATACTTACAGGCTAATGTAACAGCTTAGAATCCTTGGGCAGTCAGACATAAGGGGAGTTAGCACTCAACCTTACCCTTCTCAACAGACTTTCCCTGGGTGCTCTTGAGATCCATTTGGACAAAATAGGAGACCTGTGAGAGGCTCCACTTCATGGTACACACATGAACAAATAAACAAAAAGCCCTGCAGGATTCCTAAACCTTTCCATTATATGAAATGTATCCTTTAAAGTACTGAAATAAGAATGAGTAACAGGTCTACTCATCGGGTCCATAGTCCATGTGGGGAGTGGAAAGACTGCCTATACCAGGCAGTTAAATTATCACTGAGGAAATAATGGAAACAAACATGAGCTGCCAAAGGGGAGGAGCAAGAAGCCACTCATGCTTCCACCATAAATGTTGTACTGAGTAACAAAAAGTAGCAGCACTTGGTGCTGGTAGGTAACATGGTGGTTAGGGTGCTGGGCTCCCACATAGCTAGCTGAGGTTTGAGTCCCAGACCTGGGGGCTTAGTCTCTTGCTTTCTTTCTGTCTCCCTTCTCTCTCTTTGTCTCTCTCTGGTGAACACATTTGCTCTATAGCAAATTAGAAATCATCATAATAATAAGGTTAAGTAAATAATTATTTAAAACAAAAAATAGCAGTACTCCACCTAGGCAAGGAAGGGAATTACCCTGCTATTAATTTCAGAAAAGGGTATAATGCTATTGAAGGAGGAATTGTTAAAGTCATATACTTATATTTATTCATTTATTTATTCATTTAAAATATTTTCTATTTTGCATTTAATGTTCATAAATCTTCATGCCATACATATAATTTTTCAAAGTATGCATGAAGTGTATGATAATCAAATCAGGGAAATTACTATATACATCTTTTTCAACAAAGAACCTTACTTTCTCATGTCTGTTAAATATTTTGCTGAGCCCCAGCCACCCACCTTCCACAATGGATGCCCTTCCAACATATTCTCTGGTACCTACATTTATCTTCTCTGCTATTAATGTCTATGACCTCTCCAGGAGGGGTAGAATAACATATGGGCCCAGAATCCTGTGCTTATATAAAGCAGAAACTTGCTATCCTTGTGAAAGAGTTGACAAAATTTCTGCTGTGCAAGACTACCCAGAGTTACAAGGTAGAGACTGACTGTCATAGAAAAGGATGAAAAAATAGACTGAAAATTCCCACTTATGAGTCCCAGGAACATAAAGTATGCTAACAATTAAGGGAATGTCACTCAATCATAGAGCTGCCCTACCTATTCTGTGGTCTTGCACTAAGTTATCACACCACTCCAGTGAATCCTCTGCTGTAGTGCGTGCATATAGGACTTATAGAGGACTGACTGTAAAACAAGAAAACAGAAAAATTTCTGGCATGTAAACTCTATAATAACCATAAAGTAGAACAAGCCATTGCTGATGGAAATAGAAGTTTATGGTGCTGAAAATAACTAGCAATAGTAAGAAACAAATCCAGTTCAACTCCTGAATACACGAAATCCATAGCTGTGAAGGAGAATTACAGGCCTATTTTCAAGTATAAATATTATTTACCTCAGTCTCTATTATGCTTGTACACCCAGTGTCCAGCATTAATTAAAAACTATGAGAATTAAACTAGTAAAAAAAAAAAAAAAGTAAGCCATTATTAAAAGATGAGTTGCTACTCTCAACAGAACAAAAACAATAGGAAACTCTGATATTGGAACTCTAAGTCAGTGATATTAAGAATCTAAGACAGGCGCCTACTTGGGTGCTGGGAGCCACTTCAAGACTTCTGGATTTCATTGTCGGCCAACACAGCAGCCTGGGCTCACTCCACCTTCCCAGTTGCTGGGAATCTTGAGCTCAGTCTAGGTAGGCGTTTAGGGTGAGTCCATGCATGGGGCCTGGGAGACACTTTGGAACTTTTGGTACACCAATGAGTGCCATCTGCAAAATGCAGGACTGGGTCATCTTCACCAAGTTCTATCTCCTTAGCTTACTAGTACCTCATGAAGAACTGAATATTTGGAAGAGGAGAAGCACCTGGAATTATTTGTAACTGCACTGACCTGGGATACACAGCTCCAATAGGAACACACCTGGGAACTAAGCATAAAATTTTCTCCACCAGTACTACAGAATCAACTCCAATGAATAGAAAAAAGTGAATACTGCATTAGGTGACTAGAAACCAGCACATATATAGAAGAAACATGAGAAAACAAAGGGCTAGCTCTTTGCCAGGTGAGGGTAGTAGCTGCTCACCAACAGTGGACAGCACTGAGAAATACACAGAAATTTCAGAAAAAGAATTCTCAATATTAATAATGACAAAACTCAATGACATGAAAGAGAAAAGTGACAATTAGTTCCAGGAAATGAGAAAAATCAATTCAGGACATGAAAGAGGAATATCATAAAGCAATAGACACCCTAAAAATGATTCAAACAGAACTTCTGGAAATGAAGACTACAATACAAGAAATTAAAATCTCCTTAGAAAGCAATGGACTGTACAGAAGAAAGAATTTCTGATTTTGAAGACAAAATCTCCAGCAAACACCAAATCACAAAAAAGAAGGAGGAAAAACACACAAACAAACCAAAATAAAAAAAAAATGAGGACAGCCTGTGGGAAATTTTCTACTCTATGAAATGCCTAAAAATTAGTATACTGGGTATTACAGAAGGTGAAGAATTTGCTAAAGACATGGAAGACCTCATCTATGAAATATCATTTGAAATATATCCAAATATAGAGAAACATGGAGAAATTCAAACCCAAGAAATAAAAAGAACCTCAAATAAAATCAATGCAATGTAATATCCATAGCCAGATTGGTAAAAAATAAAGAGAATGACAATATTCTAAACATGACAAGGGAGAAATGTCAAGTTACTTACAAAAGCTATCTCATTAGGCTAAGGTCAAACCTCTTAACTGAAACAATGTAGGCCAGAAAGAAATGGGAAGATGTGTTCAAAACATTAAAAGAAAAACAATTTCAACCAAGAATAGTATATCAAGCAAGAATGTCCTTCAAGTGGGAAGAACAAATAAAAATATTTTCAGATAAGCAAAAACTGAAAGAATTCACAAGTAATAGACCAGCTCTATAGAAAGTACTAAGGGGAATATTGTATCATGATAACTAAAGAGAGATAAACAGAAATAGGAAAACAAAAAATAGCTAAAAACAAAAATGGCTAACAAAATAAAGGGATAAATACACAAATATTAATAATGACATCGAATGTTAACAGATTAAATTCTCCCATTAAAATACACAGACTGACTGAATTGATACAAAAACAGAAGCCATCTATTTCCTGCTTACTAGAAACACATCTCGTTGATAAGGACATTACATAGACTGGAAATGAAAGACTAGAAAATATATTCCATGCAAATGATAGCAAAAAAAGACTGCAGTAGTGAAACTGATATCAGATAAAATAGACTTTAAGATGAAAGATGAAAAAGAGACAAAGAAAGATATTAAAAGTTATTATATAATGCTAAAGGAATTTGTTACCAAGAAGATATAACACTTGTTAATATCGATGCATCCAACACTGGAACATGTAAATGCATTGAAGAGAAACTGTTAGATCTCAAAGGAGAGACAGACTGACACATAGTAATTGTAGGGGATCTCAACACCCCACTGACTCCTCTGGACAGATCATCTAAACAAAAAATAAAGGAGGAAATATGAGATCTATATGATACCATACATGAAATGGACTTGACAGACATCTATGGAGTATTTCACTCAACTACTAGAAAAATATTTATTTTTCTCACCCCTACATAGAACATTTTTGAAGTTGACCACATAATAAGGCATAAAACGAGCCTTTCTTTACAAACTCAAAGATAAAAAAAAAAAAAAAATTCAAAGGTAAAAAGACAATACCTAGTATCTTTTCTGACCACGATGGAATCAAACTTGAAATCAACTGCAAAAGGAGCCCTTGAAAACTTATAAACACATGGAAACTACACAACCTACTCCTTGACTTTGCGACTATAGAAGAAACTAAGACTGAAATCAAAAGGTTCATAGAAAACAATGATAATGAACAAACAAGTGTTTATAACCTACGGGACACAGAAAAACAGTCATAAGAGGGAAGTTCATAGCAATTAATGCCCACAAGAAAAAAGCAGAAAGGTGGCAAATAAACAGCCTAACAATATAACTCAAGGAACCAGAAAAACAACAAGAACAACAACAACAACAAAATTCCAGGAGAAAAGAAGTAATAAAGTTTCAAGTAGAAATAAATGAAATAGAGAATAAAAGAACTATACAAAAAATAAACAAAGCCGAAAACTGTTTCTTGGAGGAAATAAACAAAATCGATATACCATTAACTAGATTAATCAAGAAGAACAGATAAAGGAACCAAATAAATCAAATAGCAAGGAAACAGGTTTTATTACAGCAGATATAAAAGAAATACAAAATATGATCAGAGAGTACTATCAATGACTATATGCCAACAAACAAGAAAATCCAGATGAGATGGACAAATATTAGGACACGTATAGCTTACCAAGATTGAACCAGGGAGAAATAAAAATCTAAATAGGCCCATAACAAACAATGAGATTGAATCAATAATAAATAATCTACCAACAAGGAAGAACCTAAGTCCTGATGACTTTGCATCTGATTTCTACAAAACTTTTAAAGAATTAATCCCAATTGTCCTTAAGCTATTTATAAAAATTCAAAATAAAAAAGTCTCCTAAATTCATTCTATGAAGCTTCCATCATCTTAATTCCAAAAACAGAAAATGACATGACAAGTAAAGGAAACTTCAGGCCACATCCCCAATGAATATGGATGCAAAAATTCTCAACAAGACCCTAGTAAATCATATTCAACAACATATTTTTAAAAAATTATACATGCGAAGTAGGCTTTATTCCAGGCATGCAAGCAAAGTTCAACATATGCAAAACAATAAATATAATACCTCACATTAGGCAAAGGAAAGATAAAAAACATATGATCAAAGACTAGCAGATACCATAATGTTTATGTTTCTGGATTCCCACGTAGTCAACTGTGGTTGAAGTCCTGAACCTAGTGGCTTAAAACTCATGCTGAAGTGTACGTGCATGCCCAAGATTTCATAAGGAGAGTGGTGGAGAAGGGATTGTAGCATAGCCATCTCCCCTGGTGGGTGATTTCTTGCTTTTTGTCTGTCTCTCCAGCAAGTGCATGTACCCTACAACAAAAATCTCTCTAAAGAAAACAAAACAAAACATAGCATTATATGCATCTTTGCCGAAAAAGCATTTGATAAAAATGCAACATCCCTTCATGTTTAAGATTCTGCTTATTGGGACATTCCTTAAAACAATAAAACTTAGCAAACATCATACTGAATGGGGAAAAGCTGAAAGCCTTTCCACTAAAAACTGTATTGTTAAGCTGAGAAGTTTCTACACAGCTAAAGAAACAGTAAGTAGAGTAAGAAGACAACCTACATTGTAGGGTATTATATTTGCAAATTATACCTCGATAAGGAACTGATAACCAGAATATACAGGGAACTCAAGCAGCTTACTCACTTACCCACACAAAAAATCAATTAAAAGATGAGAAAAGGAACTGAACAGACAATTCTCCAAAGAAGATATATGAAAGGCCCCAAAGCATATGAAAATCACTTTTCATAAGGGAAATGCATCTCAAAACCACAATGAGATAGCACTTAACCCCAATCAGAATAGATAAAATTAAGAAGATATATAATGATAAGTGCTGGTGAGCCTGTGGTGAAATCAGAACTCTCCTACACTGTTGGTGGGAATGTAAATTAATACAACCACTTCAGAGAATGATATGGAGAGTATGTAAGTTCTACCTCAATAAATTTAATAAAATTTTAAAAAGCTACAAATACAACTACAACATGATCCAATTATTTCTCTTTTAGGTATTTAACCAGAGGATATTTGAACAGAATCCTAACCTGTTTCCTGGCTTTAAGTTTCAAGCAAAGTTCCGTAGCATTTCTTTCATTTATTAAAGTTAAAACTGCTTTTCTTGAAATTGCCAGCTGAACTTGCTATTGAAAGTAGTTAGATTATTTAAAAAATTGTGTGATCAATAAAATGTGGGGAAGGAAAAGAATGGAAGACAACTGTAGACACCAGAATAGTGTGAGAAGAGGGTGGGAAAGGACAGAGGGTCAGAAATAGAGATAAAATTTTATATATATATATATATATATATATATAACTAG
>NW_006207899.1:2946389-2964931 GCF_000334495.1 Tupaia belangeri chinensis
TTAAAAAAAAAAAGCATTAAAAATACCTATTTGATGACTGCAGTAAGCTATATAGCCCCAGCGAGGTGCTACTTTATAGTATGTTCATTCTACTCACTGAGGGTTATACCTAAAGTCAGAATTGTGCTCATGGATATGTCTAAATCAGTTGTGCTTGCAATTGAAAATATTTAGATTAATTAAGATCTTTAGTGAATCAATAAAATATTTGTGGGGGGGGAAAGGCATATAAAACAGCCATGGATACCAGAGACATGTGGGAGAGGGTGGGAGATGGCAGAGTGCGAGAGATAGGGAATCAAAGATGGGAAAAAGCAAAATATACAGGAAATAAATGGAGAATTACTTGTTGACAATAACATATAAGTTGATGTGCTTGACTGAGCCCATATACAGTGTATTCTGGATGGAAAAATCTAGTTTTGTATGCTATAATGATATATAGTAAATGAATGTAAATAAATAATTTCAAATAAAAAAAGTAAAAAGAAAAACCCTCAGTCAGAAAAACACGTGTACATCCATGTCTATTAAAGTATTCTTTATATTTGCTAGGACATGGAATCAACCAAATGTCCAAAAATAGATAAAAGGAATAAAAAAAATGTGGCATATGTACTCTATGAAATAATACTCAGCCATAAAAAAGAGAAACCCTAACATTTGATACAGAATGGATGAATATGGAGACTTAATACTAAAAAAAACAAGTCAGACAATGAAAGACAGACTATATTTCCCCACTCAATATATACCAATTATTTGTGCTCTATGGCAGAAACTAAAAGTTTGGAATGTATGCTAGCCGGGAGGGCAATGGTAGATAGTAGAGATAGTAAGGACAGGGGTAATGTGGGGGTGGATAATGGAGGGAGAGAAGAAGGGAAATAGAAGAAAAAAAACCTTTAAATGTTAAAAAAAATAAAAGCTATTTGCTGCTGCTGATGTGTAGTGTCTTTGTCTTGACTGATATGTATAGTAATTATGCTAAAAAAAGAAATGTATACTCTGTAAAGATTTAAGTGATTAAATATGATATAAAAATTTAAAGAAACCCTCTAATATAGAATATATCTATTATAAAGGTAGATGAGCATTTTAGCATAGAGATGTAAATTACAACAGAAAAAGAAGGCAGGGAAGGAGGAGAGAAAAATACTAAAAAAAAATATATATATATATATATATCTGCAGAGACAGGATACAGAAGAGGAAAATGTTAGATAACATGAAGACAGGTCACAAGGATTTGTTTCAAATGGAAAGGAAACAAGAACTAAAAGGTAGAATATAAAGAACTTAGCAGAGATTCTTGAGAGCTATAGAACAAAATCAAACAGTATCGCATGTACAGAATTTGAGACAAAAAGAACATGGAGAGCAAAGCAGAAGAAATATTTTAACTGGCAACTACTCACCAAGAATTTCTTAGTATTTTCAACACTGATGAAGAACATCAATGGTATATTTAATAACTCAAATGAACCTAAAGAAGTACAAGAAGAAGAGAACCATATATATTTGATAGCCAAACTGTTGAAAATGAGATTAAAAAGCATAGCATGAAGGTTATCAAACAGGAAAAAAAACTATTAATACTCTAAAAAGACTAAAAAATAACTATAGGTTTATTATCAGGAAACAGTCAATCCAGGAAAAAGGGAGGGACACTTATTAGATTATTAAGGGGATAGTAATACAGACTTGTCAACTCAGAATATCAAGTAAAAAGTATTTTTAAAAATTAAGTTTACATAAAGACTTTTGCCATGAAAGAAAAGCTTGTTTTATTATTAGCAAATCTGCTCTATGTGAATAACAAAAAACATTATACTAGTTTGAAATTTCAATCTACACACTGAAATAAAAAGTGACAAAATGTTAAAAAAGTAATTTTAAGCACTCAGTAGCTAAAATAGTGAACATATATAATTTTTCTTATTTTAAAAGGTATTTGTCTAATAGTATACTAATAATGTATTGTGTAGCTTATAGTGTGTGTGTGTGTGAGTGTACATACATGTAAAATATATAGCCATAGCACACAGATGAAAGAGGGACATGGAAATATACTACAGTAAAGGTCTTATATATATGAGATGTTATAGTAGTATTTCAGGGTAGAATGTGAGGAATTAAAGTTGTGTAATATAATACTAAGTAATCCCTGAATAATTGTAAAGAGGCATATTTAATAAGTACAAATTAAAGTTAATATTATGAATTTATTCAGTTAAAAGATGACACAAAAAAAAGGAAGAAGGGGATGAATTAAATAAAAACAAGTAGTAATATTATATTTAAATTCAAACATATCAGTAACTGAATTAATTATAAATAATATCAAGACTATGGAAGAGTTATTCAAATTAAGTATCCAAAGCTGAATATGAATCCTATAAGAAACAAACTTCAATGATAAGGATATAGATAGTTGGAAATAAAAATAATCAAAGATATATAAAGTTGAAACACTAACCAAAACAAGATGGTGACTGTATAAGCATACAAATTGCATTTCAGAACATGAATGAAGAGAGATATTATATGATGATATAGGAATCAATTTTTCAGGGAGATAAAATAGTCCTACGTAGTTGTGTACTTAATTACAGTGCTCCATAATAGATGAAAACAAAATAAATGGTAGAACTGAAAAGAGAAATAAAATAAATCCCGTTTGTACACTTTCACACTTCAAAACCCCTCTGTTACTGCTATAACAAGTTAAAAAAATCATAAATATAAAGAAAACTTAAGATAAATATCAACACACAGAATATACCTTTGAAGAAAATCCACTCAACAACGCAGAACATACTGTCCTCAGTTGTTTAAGGGGTATTTCTCCAGATAAAATATATTCTGGTATGTAAAACAAATCTGAATAGCTTTTTAAAATTGATACAATATGGCATATATTCTCAAAGCAGAATACATACTGGAAATCAATAACAAAATATGTCGGTGCTAGTTCCTGGATATTTAGAACTTAAAGAATATTTAGTGTAGCTATTTGTAGTTCAAAAAAATCCCCCAGACATTTCAAAAGAGTTTCTATAAATTAAAAAAAAATACAAAACACAAATACATGTAGAACTAGATAAAGGAGTATGTGAAGGGAGATCTAATGTAGTAAATCCTGAGGAATATCAGCAGATCAGCAGTGTGCATACGATTGGAAAATTCTAGTACTGCCATGAATCTTAAACTCCATAGGGGCCATGAATTTTCTTGCTTTTGCCAGAGATGACCCCATCCACCTCATTTCTCTTTCAGCCAGAGCAGCTGCATTCTACCTGGTTCTCAATCTAACAAGTTTCACTTCACTGCCAATCCATGAAATTACTTGAACAAACTCGTGTCATCCAGAGGGATCATGTAGTGACCATGCCCTCTTGTTACGGCCCATACTCCCTCCTGTAGAACCTGCTGGTTTTCTGTGCTCCTGAGTGTCCTTCATTGTACATGGTACCCTGCTCTCTCAGGCTCTGATTATATCTGAGTAATAAACCACCATTGTCAATCTCGTCTATCCAGTATCAGGAGCTTGTGTATGGCTATCTCATTCTATTTGTGGTGGGGAATCCTGATTAGGAGGTGATCAAAACAAATAGAAAAAGTGAGGGGAAAAGCATATTCTAATTTCAATAGTAATGTGAAAACAAATATGTTAAAAATCTTATTTTTACTTAACTGAAAATTTTTGAGGAGTCTGGCACTTGGGTGAAATCAATGTGTTTTAAGGCATGTTTATCAGGCCTGACTAGAGAGTTTAGAAAGGTTTTATATGGCACTCTCATGGAGAAAGCTGTCATCCTCATAGCAGGCTTCTCATCCTCATAGCTAGTGCATTGCCAGCTGTAAAGAGGGGTTCTGTCTGGGACAAGCAGGTGGCATAGTAGTTAAGACACTGTACTCCCACATGGTCAACTGTGGTTCGAGTTACAAACTCAGCAGCTTGAAACTCACACCAGGTAGTGTGCATGCTCGCCCAGAATTCCAAAGGGAAAATGGAGGAGAGCAAGGTGAGCCATGACTATATCCCCCCTGCAGGGACTGATTTCTCACTTTCTCTCTCTCTATCTCTTTTTCTCCAGTGAGTGCATTCACCCTATAGCAAAAATAAATAAATCAATAAATCAATAAATCAATAAATCAATCAATCTACCTCTAAAAAAAGTAAAGGAGGGTGACTGTTAAGGGCTCAGGCTCCCTTGGGGTATGTTCTCTGGAAATGTGTTTCCCTAGCGCTGGTGCTAACCTTTATCATTAGGATTTTTGTTAAAAGGCTTCCCAGTAAGAATTTTGGGTGTCTCTGTTGAAGCCTCTTTTGTAAGGTGAAAAGTCAGGTGGACCTTGTACCACATTTCCCCACCCTGACTCAGTAGTCAGTGCTTTCCACACCGGTCTCTTCCTCCTTGCCCTCCTTCCACTCTATGGTCTTTAAAACCCATAGACTTTTCCCCAGTCCTTCTTCAATAATGAGACATCCTTATTTTTTGCTGGTCCACCTAACTCTCCACCAGAGAACTATTAGATGGAGAACAGGAAGTCAGAGTTTCTTCTGTCTTTACGCTCTTATCTAAACCAAACCGCAAATTATTACAACTGTTAAAAAACAAAAATTTAGACAAACTAAAATTTAAAAGAGTTTATTAAAACAGTGGGTGGGTGATTCAAATCAGGGCTTTCCAAAAATGATTTCCAAAGTCTGGGTAACTGCATGGTCATGGGGGTATGTAAGTTTGTGGAAAGGAAAAATGTGTTCAGGAAAGGGAAAGTGACGTACAAAAACAAAAGGGAGGAAGGTACAGAAATCATTGGATTGCTTATAGCTGGATGATAGGCTGCACCAACATCCTAAACAGTGAGCTTTCTGTCATTGACTAAAGTGTGACTAGTGTGATTGGCTGTAACTTAGCAACCAGCTCAGGAAAACA
The DNA here is from genome assembly GCF_000334495.1 of Tupaia belangeri chinensis. Lineage (NCBI taxonomy): Eukaryota > Metazoa > Chordata > Mammalia > Scandentia > Tupaiidae > Tupaia > Tupaia belangeri. The sequence continues at coordinate 2,951,333 of NW_006207899.1, forward strand.
GAATAACATGAAGGTTTTTGGCTTTTCCAGAGGAATCCATGTTTGGGAGTACAGTTGCCAGTCTAGGCCAAAATAGATTAGTTTAACACAAGTTTAACTTTCGTATTTGGGTAATAGTTATTTGTTTTAGGAGATGTTTGCCACAGTGGATGTGTGCTCACTGGAGTAATAGACAGAGACAGGGATAGTTAGATGGAAAGTGAGAAATCACCCTCCAGCGGGGATGGCCATATTGCAATTCCTTCTCCTCCATTCTTATCCTGGGATCATGACATACAGACATAATGCCTGGCATAATTTTCAAGCCACCAGGTCCAGGACTCCAATTCCTGTTAACCAGGTGAGAGTCCCGTGAGGTAACCACTACACCATCTGCTGGACCCTCTGTAATAGTTTAATAAATTACTCTGGCAGTCTCCCTGCTCAGCAGAACTTTTGTAAATGTTAAAGTTGAAATACGGAGTTATAGCTAACAAATAGTTTCCTCTTTTGATGTATAAAAAAAATTTTGAAACATTTTAGGCAAAAATAAGTATTGATATTTTGAAAACATTTCTATATAGAGAAAGTTCATATTAGAAAACTTTAGTTTTTTTGAAAGATATCCAAGATGTACAATAGTTTTATTTGTAAATAATTTAAGATATCTTTTATGAAAAAAATTTGATTTTTAAATTTTTAAAATTTTTAAGTTATAAATTGGAAAATTATATTTGTATACGTTTATAGGGTAGAAAGTAGTGAGAATTAGAACTTTGATGAATTTTTAAAATATGTTTGAATTGAACACTTCCAAAGAGTACAAAATTTTAAACATTTTTGAAAATGCATTGAAATATCAATGACATGGTCACTGAAAATGACAATACTAACATGCAATACAAATTTAACATAAATTAATTGATTAATTTGAAATTAGAAATAATTGTTAACATTTAAACATAATAGACTTGTTGTTTGTTTTTACCAGAGGTTGCATGCAATTGCCAGAAACAAAGAGGTAGAGGAAGATAGCACCTTACTCTGGGATTTGGACATTCTGTAATCCCTACTCCTGCATTTCACCATCATGTGGGATTTTGGACACATACATGCATGCACCCAGTGTATTTTTCAAACTGTCAGAGCTGGTATTCAAACCATGGTTAGCTAAATGAGCCAGCCCTGTAATAGATTTAAGACATAAATGTTAATTAACATATTTTTCTACCATATTGTTTCTGCTATTGTACTGAAGCCACTCCCAGGTATGTTTATTTTAAACCCAGATGAAAAGTAGAAAATTTTAAAAATTGAATGTTTCTTATATCAAAAGTACTGTATTTCAAGGAAAATAAAGAAAAAACAAAGATATTCAAAATAACAGAAAATATCGGAAAAACACAATTACAGACTTTAACATGCTAATTCCTTGATGGTAGTAAATTTTTAATAGAAAATGTTCATAGAGAAGTTTTATTTCTTATTACAGAATTTTTATACTTTCCTGTTAAAATTCTTATTTTCATAAAATTATAATGGTTTTGTGCAAATATCATGTCATACATATGTATCTTCCTTATTTACATCTCTACATGTATTTTTACACACAACTGTGGATTAAAACATCAGTTGGACAGTGTAGTTATTGATTGATTGATTGATTTCTTAATTGTCAGAGGACATATACTTACCAAAGAGAGACAGAGTCAGTGATACAGGGGGAGAAAGAAAAGGAACTCTAATGGAACATAGTCATATCACAATGTGTTCTCTATTTCTCAGTCTTCTTGGAATTTTAAGTACACACATACATATGACTGGTGCTTTCTGAGCCACCGAGTCTGGATTCAAACCATGACCAGCTGTGAGGATCCAGCTCCCTTAACCAGTAGGCCACAGGGGAGTCTGTACTTAGTGATTTAAAAATATGTATACCATAGGGCCATACTGTGGATTAAAATTTAATTTTTGCTATGAGTGATTCTGTAATATGGTGGTAGTAATAGTACCTAATACATGTGGTTGAAATGATTATATTAAGAATAATATATATGTGTTTATGACTCGTGACTGTTTCTGGCACTCTTTTTGTAGCTTGTGCAAAATCAGTGTGGAATCAATACTAAAATATAAACAGAAGAACATGTTCACAAGAGTGTAAACTAATTTGTGTTTTTATTCTATTTATATAAACTCAATGGGCAGAATTTTGACATAATTAAAAGAACATTTATAACTTATTTTCTATAATTCTATTCATTTTTAGTCTTTTCAAACCATCGAAAAACAGAAATACTACATACTATATCATTGAAATGTTAGACACATGTTATAAATTAGAGAATTAAACAGGAGATACATGAAAGTTAAGTTATTCTAGAGTTGAAGACCACAATTTGCAAAATGAGAAATGTGTAAAAAATATGCAAAGCTTGCAGTAAATAGGAAATCATATAGTATATAATTTATTATACATTAATATAATTTCAACTTGGGACCAGCAGTTAGCATAATGGCCATGTTGCTGAACTCCCATGTAGTAAACCGCAGTTCAAGTCCTGGACCCAGTAGCTTAAACTCACACTGGGCGCATGTGTGTGCATGCCCAAGATCCCAAGAGGAGAATGGAGGAGAAGGAATTATGGCGTGGCCATCCCTCCTGGGGGGTGATTTCTCGCTTTCTGTCTCTCTGTCTCTCTGGCGAGCACACGTGCCCTGTAGCAAAAAAAAATCTCAAAATATATATATATAATTTCACCTGAAAATCTATTTCCTCTTTATAAAAAAGAATAGTGTCAAGCTTTACAGACACAACAGTCTAATTTGTAGAAGACCAAAATTCCCACCAAAGACTATTAATATGTGTTTTTAAAAGAATCAGTTTCAGGCAGCAGAGCACCGTGAAATTATCTGAGATTAGAGAAGCCAAAATCTGGGGCCGGCATGTGGCGTGGTGGTTAAGAGCGCTGGACTCCCACATGGCCGACCACAGTTCGAGTCCCGGAACTGGTGGCTTGCTTTCTCACTTTCTCTCTCTCCCTCTCTCTCTCTCTGTCCCTCTCTGGTCAAATTAAAATAAATGAATGAATAAATAAAGTTAAATAAAATAATTATTTAAAAAAAAAGAGAGAGAAGCCAAAATCTAAGGAGGAAAAATAAAATTAGTAGTAGTGATTCTCGCACTTTGCTATTCCATTAAGCCATTTGCTGATAGGTAGTATTGAGATAAGACTGAAAATCCTAGCAGAAAACTGAACAATATCTGGAGCTATCAGAGATTTGGGGGGTTTACAGTGGAAGGAGAGAGGAAAATTGGATTTTAGAGCAACTAAGCCAGACAGGCTTGAAGGACTAAATTTCCAGTGAGAAATGAAGCTGACATTCTGCAGCGTTTTCCCCTCGATATGTTTTTAGGTCCTTAGGCTGTATAAGCAGAAATGAGTAGCTGCTAAAATGTTGAATAGTTCAGTGAAACTTTCAAGATTGTTGGTTCTGAGGAAATAAAAATTGTAATTTGGACACTGTTGAGGAGGTGGGGTAGAGGTCAACATTGCATACTAGCAATTGAATCTTAGATAGGCTAATCCATAGAGTTAAGAGCAAATGGGGAAAGAATCAGACAAATGCTGAAAAGTAAAATTTGAATTGAGACACATTGTCCATAATCTAATTATCTGTCTTATGATTAAATAAAATTTCTTTTAGAAAATATAACATTATTCGTGTACTATCATTTTTTATATACCATTTCAAGTATTTACTCATATAATTAGTAGGTAGGCCAATAAATGAGACCAAGTACAAAATGATAAGAACTGAAATTGACATATATATGTGTGACATTGATGCAGAATTTTTCAAATACTGATTAAAGTTTTTTTAATTATTAAGTTTACTTATTATTTATTGATTGATTAATGGAGAGGCACAGAGAAAGAGAAAAATAAGCACACTCAATAGGGTCTCATACGAACCATGGTCAACTATGTAGGAGTCCAGTGACATAATCATTAAACCATCTGCTGGTCGATGATAAACTAAAAAAAATATATTTGCCAGATGGTGCATGTACTCACCAAAGAGAGAAAGAGAGAGAAAGAGAGAGAGATGGATTTATTCAAGGAAAACTCCTCGACCTTCCTCATGGAAAATGGCCACACTACAATCTAATCTCTTCCATTTCTCCCACCATTTTGGGATGTGTGAGATACTCTCATATGCACACACACATGCCTGCACGTTCTTCAAGCCACTGGGTTCATGATTCAAACCATGATTTAAGTCCCAGTCTGGCATACATAAACATTTCTGAAGATATAGTCTATCACATAATACAAGATCTGTAGAGATAAATAAGTGAGTTCTTTTTGATATAGTGTTGAGAAGGATAGCATAGCACCACTAAATACTCATTAATATGGAATAGAAATGTAGTACAGAAACTGCAAATGAGTTAGAACATGGGATAGTAACAGAGTGGTAGTTACACAAGGCAATCAGCAGTTTGGCATTACTAGGTTGAAAATTATGAAGTCATTCATTACAAAAGATGAAATCAGTCTTGACAATTTATTGTGCAAGATGTACTTCTTTGGTCAGATACAGGAGTCATAAAAGAATTTAACCAATTATTAATATAATGTTTGCATTTTGCCTTTCTCATGCCAACACATTACCATGTGTATAAACAGATAATTGAACAGGAGACAAATGCCCAAAATATAAAAGGTGGATGAATTTGTGGTGGTAAAACTAAGCTCTAGTTGAATAATCAAGTCTTTTTTAAAAAATAATTATTTAATTTTATTTATTCATTCATTTATTTTAATTTGTCCAAAGAGAGACAGAGAAAGAGAGAGAGAGGAAAAATGAGAAAACGATCCACCAGGTCTGGGACTTGAATCATGGTCAGCCATGTGGAAGTGTCTAGCACCTTAAACATCATGGCACCATAATTATTAAAATCGAATCTTGTAATAATCTCAGAAATATATAATACAGTTTGAATTAGTAGAGAATTAGTTGTTGATATAGAAATGCAGAAAAAGGAGTCAATTAATACCTCAGACACAAAACACACAAAACTAAGGTGATTAGGAGTCAGAGAAATATCGTCATGATAAGGAGTCATTGAAGGAACATTAACAACTTGTTACAAAGAAACTTGGAGACTTGAATGTCTGCCTAGAAGATAGGAGGTTTAATAATGATAACTGTGGTTAAGGATTTTGTAGGACTAGGGTCTCATGGACATGCAATGCTGAGGGAAAAGCAAGAGAATTACCAGTGTCTTTTGAAGTCTATCCTCTTTCATATATAGCATAGAATTTCTAGGCAAAATAGCTTGGGTTTGTTTAAGGAAACTCTACTTATTTTATTGAAAATAGTAATAATTCATGGAAATAAAGTATACCTTTATTAAAATGATTAATCTATTTAAAATTAATAGAAACATTTTTATTTTGAATATGAAAACCAGAACGAGTCTCAAAAGAGACATAAAAATATCTATTCCATATTGTACTAGATTCTAACTTTTGTAGAAAATCTGAAGGCTAAAAAGGATGTATAAAAATGTGTAACATATGCATAAGGGAGAAAAATTAATGATCCAAATCTTGGAAATATGAGAAATGTAAAAAGCTTAAAGGAATTATAATTAGGTAGCTTCAGAGAAGATTGCTGGCAGGTGACCTAATAACTTGTATTCCATATGAGAAAGGTGATTATATTTTTAAAAATGAGTCTTATTAAAGTGAGAGCCAAAGCAACTGTATTCAATTACTCTAAGAGAGTTGTAGATTTCCATGAATAAAACCATTTACTTTTCACTTGAAATAACAATTAATAAAGTGAATCACTGAAATTATTTGTTGTTGTTTCTGTGAAAATTTAATATATGTTTTGTGATACATACAAATAAAATCTATCTTCATAAATAATAGGAAATGTTAAGAATTAAAAATATGTAATTTAATGATTGGTGATATAGAGTCAATTTATTACCAAAGTCTTCATAGAATTAACTGGTGTATTTCACAAAGAAATTTGATCTCTAAGCTGTAGCACTTATGATAATGAAATGATGTTTGAGTAAGTGAATAAGAGGGTTTATGTGTTAGGCCAGCTCCATGACCTGGTGATCAAGGCAGCTTGATCCCACATGGTCAACTGTGCAGTTGGTGTCCTGAGATGCACACTACCATATGTATATATGTGCCTAAAAACCCTATAGGAGGTTTGAGTTCCAGAACCAGCAACTTGAAAATCATACAAGGCACATATGTGTATATGGCCAAAATCTTAAAAAGAGAATGAAGGAGAATAGCTTACAGCTTGGTCATTCCACTGGGGGGATGACATTTCACCTCCCCTAACCCCTATCTCTCTCCAGTGAATGCACATGCCCAATAGCAAAAACTTAAAAAGAACAACAACAACAACAAAGATAAAAAGCCTGACTGTTCCACGAGATGTAATTTATACATATTGTAAAAGAAAATCAAAAATTATTTTACTTCAAATTTATAAATTACTTATGTGCATATGAAAAGGAACATTACTCTAAAATATTATTGGGGGCATGGACCCAAGAGCCAGGAGTCGTGGAGAAGAGGAATAAAAAGGAAAGGATCCTATTGTGCTGGTGCAATGGCATTAATCTTAAAAAACACAAATGTGACAGTAATGTTCCAATCTTTATTTCTTAATTAAATAGTATATGACTGAATATGTTCGTTCTTTCAAAAAATTTAGTATTGGTTTTCCATATCTGGTTCATATACTTTTCTGCTAGTACTGCTGACTTCTCCATGACCTAGCTTGCATCTTAAAACTAGTGGTTTTTGTTGTATGACTTAATTAAAGAACCAGAATTATTTCTATCTGCAGTCCACAATTTTGACATGTACAACATCTTTCCATTTCTTTTGTTTTCAATTGTAATTTCTAGTTTGCATATAGTGGTTATCAATATTTGTGAGTGTAGTATAATATTTTAGAGAATGTATATAGTGCATAGTAGCCAAACCAAAATATACATATTCATGTTCCACATCTTTAATGTTTAATATTTTGTTGTTAAACAAGACTTGTCCCACTTGGCTCTTTGGAAGTATATATTGAATTGCCCAGAGCATTTTTCATTCTACTGTGGTACACTGTACCACACTATCCTACCTGTTTATATGCACACCTGTGTCTGTTAACCAATTTTTCAAAAACCTCTCACCCTCAAAAACTATTACTGTCTCTACTTTGATGTATCAGGGGCTTCCTTTTTTTTTTTTTTTTTTTTTTTTTTTTTTTTTTTTTTTGAGATCTTTGCTTAGGGCGAGTGTGCAAACCAGAAAGAGAGACAGAAAGTGAGAAATCACCCCCCAGGGGGGATGGCCATGCCACAATCCTTTCTCCTCTCAGGATTTTTGGCACACATGCACACATGCCCAGCATGAGTTTTAGCCACTGGGTCCAGGACTAGAATTGCAGTTGACTATGTGGGAGTCCAGCGACATACCCATTACACCAACTGCTGGTCCCCGGTTCTTTAGCTTCCACTCATAAGTGAGGACACTCGAAATGGGAGAAAATATTTGCGAACTGTACTTCTTAGAAGGGATTGATAACCTAAATATATAAATAACTCAAATAGCTGACCAGAATAAAGGCTAATAATCCAATTTTAAAATGGGCAAACAGTCTGAATAATCAACTGTAAAAGGAAGACTGGCAAATGACTAAAAATCACATAAAAAATGTCCAACAACTTTTATCAGAAGAGAAACAAATCAAAATGACAAAGAGGTATCACATAACTCAAGAGAAGATGGCTATTATCAAAACACAAGGAATCCCAAGTGTTTGTACGGTTTTGGAAAGAGGTAGCTCTCTTGCTTTGTTGGTTGGAATGTGAACCAGTACTGCCATGGTGGAAAACAATATAGAAGTTTTTCAAAAATCAAGCAGTACAAGTATATATTGACTCAGAAAACCCACTATTGGGCATATAGTCAATCTTTCAGAGAGACATTCCAACTCCTATGTTTATTGCAACATTATTGATGATAGCTAAGGCATGTAACCAATTTAAGTGTCCAGTAAAGGAAGAATAAAGAAAATGTGACACCTACACACAATGGAAAACTACTTCCCTGTAAACAACAATGGATTCTTAGCATTTGATAAATCCTTCCACTTCCATCAATTTTTCTTCATCTTATTGTCTTGTTACAAGGATTTTAGTATCTAATATTTTTTTGGAGAATTTATATTATTACTAGTCTGGTGAATTTTTCACTTAGCACTTCCCAACTTTGATGAGGAGTTTAGTTGAGCATATGTTTCTTTTTATTACTGACTAGTATTCCATTGTGGGGCTATACCACAGCTTAGTAATCTATTCACCTGTGCAAAGGACATACTGATTGCTTAAATTTGGGGTGATTATAAACAATTCTGCTAAAGATTCTTTTGCAGCTTTTTTGTAAAGATTCTTTTAAAATTTCAGTATATACATGGAAACACAATTTTTGGATGGTAAATTAAGATTATGATTAGTTTTGTAAAAAATTGCCACGTCGTCTTAAAAGTGAAACTTCATGTATTATCAACAATGAATGTTCTTTCCTATTACTCTGAACAGGCTCCAGTGATTAGGATTGTCAAGTTTGTGTTTATTTGGTTGTTTCTTTTTTAACTGTAACCAGTCTAACAGCTGCGTATTAGAATCTTATTGCTGTTTTAATTTTCTATTCCCTAGTGACAAATTACTCGGAGTGTCTTTTCATATGTTTATTCCCATCTGTATCTCTTCTGTGGTAAGATGTCTATTTAGATATTTTGCCAAATTTTTAATTGGATTGTTTCTTTAAATATTTTTGAGTTTTAAGAACTTGTTTTTTACATTTTGGATAACACTTATAGCAGATATAAATTTTGCAAATATTTCTACCATCTGCAGCTTATCATTTTATTCTTTTAACAGCATCTTTCCAGAGCAGAAGTTTTAATGTAATCAACTCTAGCTTATTCTTTTTATATATCATGATTCTGGTAGCTAAAAACTTATTGTCAAATCCACAATCACTTAAATTTTTCAATTGTTTTCATCTAGGCATTTTATAGCTCTATGTTTCACAATAACTTCGTAATGCATTTTAAGTTAATTTTGCAAACGGTGTTAAGATTTGATTTTAGATTAGTTAATTAATTTTTATTGCCAGGGTTGCACTGACCAAAGAGAGACAGAGACTGGGAGGATAAAGCACCTTGCCTCAGTGGGGCTTGATCACATTTCAACCTCTTTTTCTCTATTTTTCCCTTCTTGTTGGGATTTTGGGATACTCACACACATGTACTTAATGTGTTTTCAAGTTGCTGGGACTGGGATTCAAACTGTGGTTGGTCACATCAATTTAACTACCCAACCACTAGGCTATGGTGCTGGCCCATAGATTGACTTATTTACTTATATTTAAAGTTTTTTAAAAAAATATTTTATTTAACTTTATTATTTATTTCATTTTGACCAGAGAGGGATATATTGAGAGTGAGAGTGAGAGAAAAAAGAGAGAAAAACTGAGAAGGCAAGCCACCAGGTCTGGGACTTAAACCGTGGTCAGCCATGTGGAAGTCCAGAACCCTCTACTACCGTGCCACCTGCCAGCCCATTTATTTTAAAAAATTTGCCAGAAGGCTTGTGTGCTTGCTGGAGAGAGATGAGGGTGTGGGGGATAATGATCTATCCCTCCTCGATGGTCATGCTGCAATCCCTTTTCCTTTAATTGGGATTTTGGGCATGCACACACAGTGCCCAGCATGTTTTCCAAGCTTCTAGATTCTGGACTCTAACCATGTAGTATGCTGTGTGGGATCCACATGCTTCAGCCATCATGCCACTGACTGGTTCCATTTATTTTTAATATCCAATAGTTTTACTACCATTTGTAGAAAAACTACATTCTTTCTTGACTGAATTGCCTTAGTCTTCAATCAAGATCAGTTGACTAGATGAGTATGTATCTATTTCTGGATTTTTTTTTTCATTGACTGTATGTTTTGTTTCATTAATACAACATTCCCTTGATAATTGTACATTGTACCTTTTTATAAATTCTTGAAATTGAGTAGTATGGGTCTTTTAGTTTTGTTCTTTAATACCCTTTGGCTCTTGTAAATCTTTAGCCATTTTATATAAATTTAGTACCAGTTTGTCAATATTGATGAGATAGCTTCTTGGAATCTTAGAGTCATGGTACATCTCTAGACCAGATTAAAAGAACTAACATCACAACAGCTAGAATTTCTCTCTTTATTTTTCATATCTTCTTGGACTTATTTGAGTTTTTTAGTTTTCTACATATAAATCGTATGCTTGTTTTGTTAGATTAGTACTTAACATTAAATTTGGGGACTATTACAAATGACATTGAAATTTATTTTCAAATTCCAAATATTTATTGCATTTACATAGGAAATCAATTAATTGTTGAATATTAACCTTGTATCCTGTAACTCTGTTATACATGTTTACTAGTTACCGGAAGTTTTTGGTAACTCTTTGAGATTTTCTATAATACCTAGATAGCAACTATATTGTATTTGTGAACAAAGACAATATATTTCTCCCTTCTCAGTCTGTATACCTTGTGTTTCTCTTTCTTATGTCACTGCAATAGTTAGTACTCTCAGCATGGCATTGTATAGAAATGACAAAAAAGACATTCTTATATTGTTCCAGAGCTTAGAATAAAAATATACAACTTCCCATTTATAAGAATAATGCTTTAGTCCAGCCACAGTGTTGCTGCCACACAAGGCTAGGGTCACAGGAGTATAGATTTAGATGTCAGACGAGCTGAACAGGCCATGCCCTGTAGTACAAGCCTATAATCTTAGCTAACAGGGAGGCTGAGTCAGAGGATGCAAAGGCAAGACTCTCAGAAATATCTGTTTCAAGGCCAGCCCTGTAACGCAACAGTTAAGTACTTTGCAGAGAAAGCCAGATCCCACATGTCCAACCTGGCTTCAAATATCACCCCAATATCTTGAAAAACATGCAGTGAGTGTGTGCACTTGCATGAGCCCAGTATCATGGCAGGATAGAGAATTGAAGGGAAAAAGGTTGTGGCATGACCGTGTTCTGTTGCAGGGACACTTTCTCTCTTTTTCTCTCCCTCCCTCATAAAACAAACAAACAAAATGATAGGTGTAGGACTTTTGTAGATATATTTTATCAGGATTAGAAAGATTTGCTCTAATTCTCTTTTGCCGGGAGTTTTATCATGAGTAGATGTCAGAATTTTTTCAAATGCTTTATAATATCAATCCAAGTGATCATTTCTTCTCTTTAGTCTGTTGATAGGCTGTATTACATTGTTTTGATCTGATTTTCTTATAGTAATGCTGATCTCATAGAATGAGTTGGAAAATGCCCTCTGCTATTTCTTTTTTTTTTCAGATGAAATTGTGGAGAATTGGCATCATTTGCTTAAATACTTGGTAAAATTTTTTCATGAAACTGGTGTTACAGATCTGATGCTTTCATTTTAGAAAATTTAATTTTTTATTCAATTGCTTTAGTTCATATACACCTATTCAGAAAATATATTTCTTGAAAGCTTAGCTCTTTTAAAGAATTAGGTTCATTTATTCCTTGTTTTCAAATTGTGAGCATATAAAAATATAACTGTGAGTTTTTCCTAGTATTATTTAATTATCCTTTGAAAGTCCATGGAGGGAGTAGTGATGATATTTCATTTGTTTAGTACAGAAATAATTTATGTTTTTCTTTTACAAATTTTTCCTGGTTAACATTGGCTATTGATATCTTAGTTTTATCACCCTTTTTAAAGAATCAGTTTTTGCTTTTGTTGATTTTGTTTATTCTTTTCCTATATGCAGTTTTATCAATTTTTCTATTTTCATTATTTATTTTATTTGCTTTGAGATTTAATTGTTTTAGTTTATCTTACTTCCTGGAGTAGGCACTTATGGTACTGATAGTGACACTGTTTTTTGTTTTTTTTTTTTTCTTTTCAACTACATACATTTAATGCTATAAAGTTGGATTTAAACTTTGGTTTGATAACATTCTGCAAATTTTGGTAAGTTTTATTTTCATTTTCATTAATTCAAAATATTTTTAACTTCTCTATAGAACTGTTCTTTGACCCATGCTTTATAAAGTATTGTAGGATGTGCCAGTTATCTTTCTGTTATTAATTTCTAGTTAAATTCTACTACAGTTAGAAAACATACTGCATATACTGCATAGTATTTCTATTTGTTTATGTGTAGTTGCAAGTCTTATAAAGTGTTTTTGGGTTTAAGGGATTAATTACAATTTTTACCTAACCACCCATCTAGTGAACTGACTTTAGTCCTGAATCTAATCATCTTTTTTTTTTTTTGGAGAGTTTTTTGCTATAGGGCATGTGCATTGCCAGAGAGACAGAGAGAGACAGAGAGACAGAAAGCAAGAAATCACCCCCAGAGGGAATGGCCATGCCGCAATCCCTTCTCCTTCATTCTCCTCTCAGGATCTTAGACACACACGCACATGCGCCCAGCATGAGTTTAAGCCACTGGGTCTGGGACTCGAACCGTGATCAACTACATGGGAGTCCAGTGACATAGCTATTATGCCAAGTGTTGGTCTCCATCTTTAACTGTCACATATTCCTCTTTCCTCACAAAAGTCATTATCAAGAAAGTCTCAGTGATATGCTAAGAGCATGCTCTCAGGTTCTTAGGCAAGCACACACACAGTGGAGTGAATTGCAAGCCACTAGGTCCAGGACTGAAGCTGAGTCAACCATGTTGGAGTTCCAGGGACATAATTGCTACACCATGTGCTGGCCCCAATTTTTGTGTGTACAACATATTAGGCATATGATATGGTACCATGGAAAATGTTAATTTTAGCAACAGCCGAGTCTTCTAAATCAATGTAAAACATTTTCCATTTCACATTTTGTTCTCATTTGCCACAGTATTTTTGTCAAAAATGTAAGTTATATTCGCAAGTGTCTTACTGGTGATTATCTGTTTCAATTTTTTTTTATAGAAAATAACTTAAAATCTTCAACTTTTCAATTCTAACCTATTCTTGGTGTGTTGCATAATTGTTACCTCTATACCACATCTTAAAGGTAGGGAAGAGTCTCTTCTATAAGAGGTTTATCCTATAACCTCTATTTGAGAACTCACACTTTCTTTCCGGTTGTGAGACTTCAGTTCAACACTTTTTCAGCCCACCTACAGCTTGATCTCTATTTTATATTTTTTATTTGCCTTCAGACTGTACCTATCTCTAAGTCCTTTAAGTTTTGAGCAAAATTCTCTTATAACCTGAGTTTAAAAAGTTTTCTTTTATTCTTGTTATTTTTCTTGTCAAAAGAATTTGCTAGGGAAGAATTTTCCACACTGAATTAATTTCTTAACCAAGAAGTTTGGTCACAAAGTATCAACTACATTGCTAAGGTCATCAGTTAATTATTATTTCCCCAAACAATGGTTACTATAGTGTAAGTTTGTTCCTTGGTCTCAAAATACTCTTTTCTTGATTTAGAGATGAAAACTTTCTTCAGGGTTATTTACCTCTGCTGCCATTCCTGC
>NW_006207899.1:2964962-2970630 GCF_000334495.1 Tupaia belangeri chinensis
ATAGGTGCACCTTCTGTCACCCACCTCTTTTTAAAATTGCATTTAATTTTATACATTCTAAATCTACATTTAATTGTACATCTGAATGGCACAAGATATGATTTTTCAATGCATACATGTACTGTGTGATAATCAAATCGAGGATATTACCATGGTCGTACATTATCTTCACTCAAGAATCATACTTTCTTGTGTCTGTTATTTATTTATTTTTTTCTGAGCCCTTCCCATCCTCTTCTACAATCCACCCCTTTAAATCTGTTCTTCTCATGATCATCTTTAACTTGGACAATGACAATGCTGCTCAGGTTCTGAAAACCAGAAGTGTGAGAGGTATCTACAATTTTCTCCTTTCTTTCCTTATATTATTATCTACATGCACTAGCCAGAGAAAGAAACAAAGAAACAGATGGAGAGACAGAAAAAGGTACCCCTCCCAAATGAGGTGTGGCCTTGTAACAACTCCCCCTCCATTTTCTTCTACTTGTCAGGATATGGGGCATACACACTCACCAAGAATGTTTTTCAAGCTGCTAGAGCAAGATTTGAACTGAGTTTTACTAGTGGTTTTCCAGCTCCCTTAACCACTAGGTTAAAAGACTGGTCTTAATACAATTTTGAATAAAAATAAATTATATATAGAATGCTGGTTAGAGTTTCTGCCCCATATAGTCATCTATGAAAAGGTCCTGAGCATGCACAGCTGGAAACAATATTCTTTAATGTTCGTTTGTGTGTGTACGTGGTGTGCGAGACAAGGTCTCACCACATCACAATCCTCCTGTCTCAACCTTCCAAGTAGCTGGCACTAGAGGCAAATGCTGCCATATCCAGCTTTTGAGGGTGGACTGGGAATCAACATGGAACTCTCACATGGCCGGAGCCTGCTGAGTAGTTGTGTCAAACAATGTAGGCTACCATTGCTGGGACCTAGATCCAATTTCTAATGCACAGCTAGAAAAAACAATCCTTAGAAAACACATATGAGCTCCAGCACCTCAAGGCTCTATCTAGGTAAATCTCTCTTCTAGAGACCCTACACCACCACCATTACAAGATGTTACCTGTAAGATTTCAAGAACTGAGTCTCCATTAGTCTTGAAGTGACTTTTTCTTGTAATAGTTGGTATAGCTAATAGAACTTGGTAAAACTTTCTGCAAATATTTTCTTAGTGGTCCTCTTCTACCAGAGATGAGTTTCTGTAAAAGTGTTGGGAAATAGAGTAGCAGAGAGATCCACTTGCTGTCTTGTCTTAACCGGAGCATTTAATGAATCGAGACAATCTAAAATACATTGATTCAAACACAAATAGCCACATTTTCTCATTATGTGTCTTTATAAATATGTGTGTGTGTGTGTGTGTGTGTGTGTGTGTGTATAAATATTCACTCCACACATACATATTCAGAGAAAACTACTTACACCCCATTGTGGTACTTAGCGAACCACAGGAAGGCTGCTTTCACTTTACTCTTATTTCTTCACAAAAGTTGATCATGCTTCGAGGAAGATTCTCTCTTTTTTTTTTTTTTTAATATAGAAATGGAGTCTTAACTTTCATTCCTTTGGACAGAAAAATTAAATAGCAGTTTATTTTAAGAAGCTAAAAAAAACTTCTGTAACATAATGTCACATAAATAATTTATGAAAATAGTCTGTGAATGTTAAAAAAGTCAAAATTTTAAAAATGAGGAATATACATATTGGTCTCTGGCAGGTCTTTAAGATCTCTTTCTTTCCTCTTTATAAGATTTCTCTTCAGAAGGCCCACAGGTGGTGTGGTGGTTAAGGAACTGGACTTCCACGTGTTTGACTGCAGTTTGTCTCCGATCTAGCAGTGCTGTATGTGTGTGTGTGTGTGTGTGTGTGTGTGTGTGTGTGTGTGTTTGTGTGTACTCCAAAACACAGGAGAATGGAGGAGAAGGAATTGTGGCATGACCACCCTTCCTGGGGGCGGCAGGGGGCAATTTCCTGCTTTCCCTTTCTGCTTTTCTCTGTCTTTCTCATCATTACTATCATTAGTGATTAAGCAGAATAAGACATTTTATTGATAAATACCTCAAAATCAAGTCAGGTTTCTATTTTTTGTATGTAATAAAATAGAAAAATTAAACAATAAGAAAATGAAGCACAAATGCATACTTTTAAAAGGCATTTAGTCTGAGGAAAGTCTGAGGCATTTCTCCTCTAAGCTCTCTTTTCTTTAATGTAATGACAACAGCTTTGTTGATCATTTCTGCTTCCTCATGGAACTGCTCATGCATATGTATAGGTTTGCCCTGCAGTACCAAATCCCCACAGAGGCATTCCCATGATTAAAACTTGGGATAAAAAGAAGTAGCAACTTTACACTTGGGGGTCAAGCTTAGTTTTACAATTTTACTTTATTATTTATTTAAAAAAGAAAAAGAGGAAACAGTCTGTGTAAATAGTACCGAAGGTTAAAAATGGAAGTGAGGAGAAGTGAATATTTTGGAAACCTTAAAGCTTTTCATTAGGTTTTTAGTTTTTGTAGAGCTTCATACTTTTAGCAGTTTATAGGTGCAGAGTACATGCATGAATGCACAGACATACCCCGGGTCTCAGAGTCAGGGAACATGTGTGATCTATATATTCTTTCATTTGCCTGGAACATAAGAACTAAATTTTTTGTATGGAAGTTTGCTGCCATATGAGAACTGAAGGAATCTTGAATGAGCTATTGTCCTGTGCATTTCTGTCCTGTGCATTAACATCAGAGTTGTAGAGTGACACAATGGATCTCCCTGGTCCTTTTGCATTCTGGGCACTGTTATCTGGAGTTTACACCTAATACAATTCTGAATATTAGATATTCTTACTTTTAGCTTGACTAAGCCTCAAAATCTCAGTTTAGAGATCTCTTTTGGGTAGCTTTTTTTTTTTTTTTTTGGAAAGGTTTTTGTTATAGGGCGCATGCGCTAGCCAGACAGACAGAGAGACAGAGAGATAGAAAGTGAAAAATCACCCCCTAGGGGGAATGGCCACACCACCATCCTTTCTACTCCATTCTCCTCTCAGGATCTTGGGCACGCATGCACATGTGCCCAGCGTGAGTTTTAAGTGACCAGATCCGGGACACGAACCGCGGTCGACTACATGGGAGTCCAGAGACATAGCCATTATGCTAACTGCTGGTCCCCTCTTTTGGGTAGCTTTTTAAAATCTTTAACAAAACAGTCACCCAAAGATTTAATAACCTCTCTTCCGGTATCATGTCAAAATGAAAGTTCATTATTCATACTAACTAGATCCTTTAAGATCTTTTTTGATCAGTCTTCTCTCTTTCCGTTCCCCAACTTGCACACGATGTTTTAACTATGTAAGGCAATACTGTTTAACAGTCAAGAACGTAGGACCTGGTTGATGACTTAGCTCAGCTCAGGTCTGAGGTACCTCTGTGACCTTTCCTCCTCTGTTTCTCATGTTCCTCACTTGAAAGGGTGTAATTATGGTAGGCTGTATGATAAGGTAATTACGTCTTTGTGATTCCTGCAGTTCTTCTCAC
Organism: Tupaia belangeri chinensis; assembly: GCF_000334495.1. NCBI lineage: Eukaryota > Metazoa > Chordata > Mammalia > Scandentia > Tupaiidae > Tupaia > Tupaia belangeri. The sequence goes on from NW_006207899.1 coordinate 2,968,490, forward strand.
ATTCTCTAATTTTCCCATAACCAACCATTAGTCTATAGTCATATGAATTTCAGAGGCTATGTTTTGGAAAATTTTGATATTTTAAACTCCTGAGAAATGTTAAGGTCATGATTGTTTTCAATATTCTATATTTACATGACTCTAAAACATGTGAATCATACTCTGATGACTATTTTTTTTAATTCCATTTTCATTTCTCAATTGTTTTGTCCTTATAGTATTGCTGAGTGTAGAGTTTTTATTCCTACTGCTAACAAGTAATTTTTGGAGGAACTATGCTATAATTAGATGTTATTTCTGAAGAACAAAAATTGTTAAAAGTAACATAACACAGGCTCAAAGAACTATTTCAGGAGACTATTTCTTCCAAAACTTATAAAAAATAGAAAGCAAGAAAATACTCACCAAAGATTTTATCTAGGGCCAACTTTTCTGCCACTAGTTCTGAGAGGGAATAATAAGCTTTCCACATAGTTAGAGCAACACATTACAGAGTCGGCATGAGGGATGCCAATACATCTGTAGCTGTATACTATCACCCCAGGGTCCTCTTTAAGAGTTTGCCTTCCAGAATGACCTAAGTTTACTATGTTTTCATTTTACAGTGATCATTTTAGGGAAACAAAATCAAAACAGAGCATTCAGGCATTTTTTAGGGATCTGGCAACACATAGAAAGGTGTCTTTGCAATGCATCAACCTTTTACAGTGCACAGGTGTTCTGGGATCACCTGGATAAATGTAAGTATTCTAGTAACCAAGAAATACAATGGAGAAAAATGTGGCTGGTGCTTCCACATGGTAGATATTTGATACATATTAATAGAATGACCAGAATATATACTAATATTACTAAGTCACTTGTTCTAGAAAAGTCTGGACACCACATTCTTGTCTTAAATTCCTATGATAGTCTGACATTTTTGTTTTCTATTTCTCTTGTTGTCTCCACTGTGCCTTCCTCACTAATCACTGGGAGGAGGGATCTCATTGGCAGAGACTCAGGCCTGTGGACAAAAATCACAGGAATGATATGTGCTGCAGAGCCGCATTCCGATGGGGAGGGAAGTAGGGCTTAATATTCCTCTAGAGCAGTAGGGTGAAAATAAACCAATTCTCTATTCTCACCTAAAGATTGTCTATCATTATCCTCTTACATAACATTACTAAAGAGTTAGTGGCATTCACTTCATCCCAAACTCAAATGATGTCAAAGCTTTTTCAAGTTCATTAGTTTGAATAAGAACTTAAGTTAAATAATGATCATAATTTCTTCTCTATTTTTTGTAAAGATGCACTAATCACTATTTGAAAAATGTTAATTTAAGGAATACTTAAACATTTAGATAAGTTACATGTAAAGTACCCTTATTTTAATGTGATAAAGTAAATTATAATACAGACATCTAAAATTTAAGGTATAGGACTTACTCTATCATAACTTCAGTCATTTCCTAAATATAGTATTAACCATCCTACCCCTGGCAGATTATAGCTAGATTGGTAAAAAATCAAAGATAAAGATAATACTCTAAAAGTGGCAAGGGAGACATGTCAAGTTACTTATAAAGTTTATCCCCTTAGACTAAGATCAGACCTCTAAACTGAAATAAAACAGTCAAGGAAAGAATGGGCAGATATATTCAAAACATTAAAAGAAAAACAATTTCAACCAAGAATACTATACTAGCAAAATTATCCTTCAAATGGGAAGAACAAATACAAGTATACTCAGAAAAACAAAAACTGAAAGAATTCACCAATACTAGACCAATTCTACAGGAAGTATTGAAGAGAGCATTGTATAAGGATAACTAAAGAGGAATAAACAGAAATAAGAAAACAAAACAAAACAAAAGCCGAGAAAATGGCTCACAAAATGATAGGATTAAGTCTGCAATTATCAATAATAACACTGAATGTTAATGTATTAAATTCTCCCACTAAAAAACACAGACTGACTGAATGGATACAAAAACAGAAGTCATTGGGAACCAGCAGTTAGCGTAATGGCTATGTCGCTGGACTCCCACGTAGTCGACCATGGTTCGCGTCCTGGACCCGGTGGCTTAAATCTCACTCCGGGTGCATGTGCATGTGTGCCCAAGATCCAGAGAGGAGAATGGAGAAGGGATTGTGGCG
>NW_006207899.1:2970656-3000801 GCF_000334495.1 Tupaia belangeri chinensis
TCGCTTTCTGTCTCTATGTCTCTCTGTCTGTCTAGTGAGTGCACGCACCCTATAGTGAAAATCTCTAAAAAAAAAAAAAAAAACAGAAGTCATCTATATGCTGTTTACAAGAAACACACCTCACTGGTAAGGACATACACAGACTGAAAGCAAAGGGCTGGAGAAAGATATTCCATGCAAAGAGAAACAAACAAACAAACAAAAAAAGCTGGAGTTGTGATATTAATATTAGACAAAATAGATTTTAAGATGAAAGCTATAAGAAGAGACAAAGGACATTATATAGTACTAAAAGAACTTGTTTGCCAAGAAGCAAGAAAATATAACACTTGTAAATATTTATTCACCCAACCATAGAGCACCTAAATACATCAAAGAGTTAGATCTCAAGGGAGAGAAAAGCTGTAACAATAATCATAGGAGATCTCAGCACCTCTGATCTGTCCTATGGGCAGGTCATCTAGAAAAAGAAAATGAACATAGAAATACAAGACCTAATGATACTATACAGGAAATAGAATTGACAGATATCTACAGAGTATGTCACAAAACTACTAGAAAATGAACATTTTTCCAATCCCCACATGAACATTTTCAAAGACTGACGACCACATGACAGAGCACAAAACAAATTTTTGAATTTACAAATTCAAATGTATAGAAACTATTTGCAGCATCTTTAGCCCTTGTAAATACACAAATACATGGATGCTAAATGACCTCGTGAATGACTTTAAAACTACAGAAGAAATTAAGACCCAAATCAAAAGCTTCATAGAAACCAATGATAACAAACAAGTGTCTATAACCTATAGGACACAGCAAGGCAGCCAAAAGAGGGAAGTTCATAGTAATTAGTGCCCACAAGGAAAAAGCAGAAAGGTGGCAAATAAACAGCCTAATGATACAACTCAGGAAACTGGAAAAATAACAAGCAAACAAAAATCCAGGAGAAAAGAAATAATAAATACTTGAGCAGAAATTAAAGAAAAATACAGAATAAAAGAACTATACAGAAAATAAACAAAACCAAAAGCTGGGTCTTTGCAAAGATAAACAAAATTGACACTCCTTTAGCTAGATTAATCAAAAACAGAGAATGGAACCAGAAAGATCAAATTAGCAAGGAAACAGGCATTATTACAAAGGACATAACAGAAATACAAAATATTATCAGAGAATACCATGAGTGATTATATGCCAACAAATGAGAAAAACTAGATGAGATGGACACATATAACATACTAGGAAGAAACAGAAAGTTGAAAAAGACCCATACAAGTAATGAGATTGAATCAGTAATAAAGCTCCCAACAAAGAAAAGCCCGGGTCTCAATGGCTTTACTTCAAAAACAAAAAAGAAAGGAAAGAAAGAAAGAAAGAGAGAGAGAGAGAGAGGAAGAAAGAAAAAGAAAGAAAGAAAGAAAGAAAGAAAGAAAGAAAGAAAGAAAGAAAGAAAGAAAAAGAAAGAAAGAAAGACTATTAAGCCATTACAAAAAAAAAAAGACCCTGGCATTTGATATAAATTGGTCAAATATGGAAGATATGTTGCTGAGTGAAGCAAGCCAGGCTATGAAAGAAACATATTGTATGTATTCACTTAATATATACTGATTATCCATACTCTATGGTAGAGATTAAAATATTGGAAGACAAAAAAGCAGTGAAAATAGTTATGGACACTCAAGACAGTGTGGAATTGAGGGGAGAGGGGAGAAGGGTAGAGTATAGAGAAGGATAGCATGAGAATAAATGGAGAGGCATGACATTAGTGGGGCACAGAAATGATTTACTACCTGTCGATGGTAACATGTATAGTATTCTCAACTGGACTGGTTTGAGAAGTATTTCATGTTGGGTAAATTCTCTTTACAAGCCAAATGATGTATAGTGATTTAATGTTTAAAAATGAGGATAAATTATAATTATTTATTCTTGGCTGTTATGCATGGTAATCATATACCTGAAGAAGAAATGTTATACACTGTAAAGGTATATGTGATTAAATGTAATATAAAAAATTTTAAAAAAATCATATAGTAGTACAAATGTAATACAATTATAATCTGTTAATTAAAATATAAATAAAAATTGATTAGTGTGTGATTTAACAAGTGTAAGAAAACAAATAAAATAAATAAAAATGTTTCTTATGCTCATCTGAAGTCCAAGGTGGGTATTTCTTTCAGAGAATGCTTTTAGAGAAGCTATTTTTACAATGGCTTAGCCACCCAGGTTATTTCCGTCTCATGATACTACTTTATCACACTGAATGAGATCATGTATCACATTCTCTGTTGAGGGGAGAAAGCAGGATACCTTTCAGGACATTTAAGGATCAACGTTTGGAAATGGTGTATTTACTTTACTGCTTCTCTCATTTCTTTAATTGAAACTTTCCACATGACATTGAAAAAATCCAGGTGATGTGAGTATTAGACAAAGTAGTGATTGGCCAACATATAACATTGTTTCTACCACATGAATCAACATGATAAAAAGAAAGAGATATCCCTGGTGTTTAAATGCTGTGTGGAGGGAGCTGGAGCCCACTTGTCTGACCGTGGATGGAATCTCAGTCCCAGTGTTTGAAGAACACATTAGATAGGTGTGCATATGTGCTCAGGACCCTAATGGGGTGGAGGAATGGAGAAAGGGAGTTACATTTAAAAAAATATATATATGATTTTATGTGAGTAAGATTTTGAAGGATAAACTACTTTTGTAAGTTGTTTAAATTAAAATTTTAAAATTTTATATTTTACATTCCTTCACTGTATGTCATTACAGCATATAAAAAGTTTTTATTCATCCAGAAAACACTGACTATTGGCTTAACCAAAGACCTTACCATACATAAAATTTTCAACAGATAATTATTATGTGTTTCTAAATGTTTTGCCTTTTTTCTTTTCTTTCTTTTTTTTTTTCTATAGTACATATGCTTTTCATAATATAGCTTGATTCTCTTAGCATTAAATCTCCCATATTTGTCCACTTGTATCAAATGTTACATAATATTTTTAATAATATTAACATAATATTGTTAAGAGCCCAAACAGAGTCACACAATTTAAAAATAAAAAGCCTTTGTTCTCTAACAAGCAGAGAATGGAGGTGACCATGAGTCATGTGCCATCCATTCAGTGGGTTAGAATACTTGGAGAGATAATTTCTTTTGAAAGCATAATAAGGAACACGATTCCAGAATGCAATTAGATTAGAAATTAGTCACTCAACACTTTCCATTTATCTTCATTCTAATCTCTAAGTGGCCTAAATGTTAGCCTAAAATGCACTCCAGGAAAATGAGATACTAGATGGAACATAATATATTGCCCAGTGGTACTCCGAAAGCATTTGTAAATATTTTTGAAAGCAAGTAGAAAAAAATCAGGAAAGGTACAAATAAAAAATAGACCACACACTATTTTATTAGTATCATTATGAATGAAATATTTAAAATACATGTTAACATTTACATTTAAGTTTAGGAAAATTTGAAAAATGTTATGTTGGCAAAATTGTATACATGGTCATTTGTTTCTTTTTTAATTTTCCAGAGGCTGTTTGTGATTGCCAGAGAGAGACAGAGACACAGAAGAAGAGAAGTGAGAAAGCCCCCTGCTATGAAGAAAGATCACACCACAATCCCTTCTTTTACATTTTCCCTCCTTTTGGGATTGCGGGCATGAACACACACATGCCCAACATGTCTTTCAAGCCTCTGGGAACAGGACTCAAACTGTGTAGTCGGCCATGTGAAAGAGAGCAGCATTTACCACCATGCCATCAATGGTCCTTTTTCTCTTCTGTAATAACAGACATTGTTGATATTTTTTTTCAAAATATGGATTTTTCATCAACTTTTGAAAATACTATATATATACACATATATGTATGTGTGACCATGTATGCAAATAAACATATGTACATATATATGTCTCTACCTATAAAATGTATGTATCAATTCAATTTAAGCTCAATTAGCATCCCATTAATTATCATAAAAATAACACTAGTCAAAATAAACATCTTTGTTTGTATAGCCTCACCTACATGCTCACCGTTATACTTACCTATATTTTTTATCCTTTTGGAAAAATATTCTGGATTAAGATGCATGCATACATACATACATGCATGAACCATCTCTGAAGAAGGATTGATTTTTTTTTTTTCCATAAGGCACACACACTCACTGAAGCAGGACAAAAGGGAGAGAGAGAGAAAGTGAGAAATCATCCCCTGGCAGGTGGGAGGGTTAGGCTGCTGTGCCCCTATCTCTTCTCCTTAATTCTCTTTAAGGACTTTGGGCACTCATGCACATGCACCAAGGATGATTTTCAAGCCACTGGGCCCGAGAATCAAACTGTGATTGGCCATGTGGGTGTCCAGCACCTTAATCACCATGCCACCTGCTGGTCCTCAAGAAGGAATATTTTCAAATAAAATTTTAACTTTTTGAATAATAGAAGGATGTAAAAGTTTCAAAGGTAATAGCAGCATTCTTATACCCACCCCTCACTCAACCTTTAATATTAAAAAGTTGCATTACCTTGGTGCATTCAATAAATCCAAGAAACCAATATTTGTTTTAGCTAAACTCCAAGTTTCATTCAGTTTTGAACCAATTTTAACACTAATGGCCTTCTCCTCCAGGATACAATACAAAATACTTCATTACATTTAGTCATTCATACAAAAGTGGTTTTGACTAGTTATGACATAGTGAATGTAGATGCTGCACTTAGCTTGCTTGTTTCTATAATACCTAGAAGAATGTTGAAAAAAATAAATGTAAAAGAAAGAACTAAATAAAATTTGATGAGTCATTTAGATTGAAAGAATATAATCTTTCTTACCAGCCTTATCAAATAGATTCTTGTAAAAACAGTTTGATTTATGAATTGCTCTCACATGGAAAAAAAATAATCTATAATCCACTCAGGTTAGATTTTATCTTTCCTCTATTTGACAAATAGAGAAGGTTGTGGATGGCCTTTCTATGTATTAAATAATTTTTCAAGGCTGCTTTCAGATTTATGTCATTAGATAAATTGTTTTAGATAAAATGTTTATACCAAGAAAAATCTTTTGTGTTAAAACTGAGAAATCTCAGAGCCTATGTATCTTATTTTGTTAAGCAGTTGCATTAAATATCTGTACAGATGATATCACAGGAGAACCTTTATTAATATTGCACTTTGTATTAAAAGGTTCCAACAAAAAATGCACAAGCAATATTATTGGCAACATACATAATGCATACACTTTTCAGGATGTTCGAAATAATCACCTTAATTATAACCTGTCACTAAAAATTTTGTCACTCTGAAATTCTCAATTAAACTTTATTTTGAATTTTTTTTATCCTATAGGTGTATACAAAATCCTTTGTTTCTTGTTCAGAATGTTTCAAGATATTTATCAATTCTCAAAAACATAGGCATAGAGCACATTCTTCACAATCCTCAGGTATTCACAGGTCTTCTACACCAAGAATCTGAAAGCTTTTTCTTTAAAGAGCTAAGTAGTAAATGTCTAAAGATTGTGAGATAAATGGTTTCAAAAACTAATCAAGTCTGCTAAAAGATGAAAACAGCCTTCGATATATGTAAACTAAGGAGCATGACTGTGTTTAAATAGAACTTCATTTACAAAACTAGGTGGCTATAGGATTTGACTATAAGCCATATTTTATGATCCCTGTTTTAAACCAGTGCTCTTCCAACTTTAAAATACATAAAAATCTCTTGGAGACAGTATTTAAATGTAGTTTCTAATTTAATAAGTATGCAACAAGGAGTGTCTCTACACCATGCCACGGATAATATCTTGAGTAACAGAATTTACAAGACATGTCTGGAAGGTGCTATTAGCTAGCCCATAGTGACAAGACAATGGGCACATGAGACTAAAGCACATGCCAAAGATTCCAGGTTAGGTAATGACATGTGTGTGTATGTACATACATAAGTTTGGAGAAAAGTAGAATATTTCCTGTCATCTTTTCCTGAAAGCCTTTACGTATGGGGTGTTACTTTATATTATTTATTAATATCATAACTGGCTTAATCTTATAATCAATCATTTCTACCTTTTCCTTAATTTCCTGAGATTTGAAAAATACAGCCATGCCTTCTGTTTTAATTTAAACTACACCTTGATATCATTTCTAAATTTAGTAGCAGTGAGAGATACACAATCTGGCATTATATGTTCTGTGTAGTCAAAGATTTCCAATTTTTTGTCTTATACACCAAAAACACACATTGTTTCAAAATCTTACTGACAAAATCTGTATTCAAAGGTTGAAAGAATATAAGTCTATAATAACAGCTAAAATTTATTATCCATACTCAGTATCAGGCACTGGAAAGCGTTTAGTGTGAATTAGCTCAAAGGTGGCAAATAAACAGCCTAATGATACAACTCAGGAAACTGGAAAAATAACAAGCAAACAAAAATCCAGGAGAAAAGAAATAATAAATACTTGAGCAGAAATTAAAGAAAAATACAGAATAAAAGAACTATACAGAAAATAAACAAAACCAAAAGCTGGGTCTTTGCAAAGATAAACAAAATTGACACTCCTTTAGCTAGATTAATCAAAAACAGAGAATGGAACCAGAAAGATCAAATTAGCAAGGAAACAGGCATTATTACAAAGGACATAACAGAAATACAAAATATTATCAGAGAATACCATGAGTGATTATATGCCAACAAATGAGAAAAACTAGATGAGATGGACACATATAACATACTAGGAAGAAACAGAAAGTTGAAAAAGACCCATACAAGTAATGAGATTGAATCAGTAATAAAGCTCCCAACAAAGAAAAGCCCGGGTCTCAATGGCTTTACTTCAAAAACAAAAAAGAAAGGAAAGAAAGAAAGAAAGAGAGAGAGAGAGAGAGGAAGAAAGAAAAAGAAAGAAAGAAAGAAAGAAAGAAAGAAAGAAAGAAAGAAAGAGAAAGAAAGAAAGACTATTAAGCCATTACAAAAAAAAAAAGACCCTGGCATTTGATATAAATTGGTCAAATATGGAAGATATGTTGCTGAGTGAAGCAAGCCAGGCTATGAAAGAAACATATTGTATGTATTCACTTAATATATACTGATTATCCATACTCTATGGTAGAGATTAAAATATTGGAAGACAAAAAAGCAGTGAAAATAGTTATGGACACTCAAGACAGTGTGGAATTGAGGGGAGAGGGGAGAAGGGTAGAGTATAGAGAAGGATAGCATGAGAATAAATGGAGAGGCATGACATTAGTGGGGCACAGAAATGATTTACTACCTGTCGATGGTAACATGTATAGTATTCTCAACTGGACTGGTTTGAGAAGTATTTCATGTTGGGTAAATTCTCTTTACAAGCCAAATGATGTATAGTGATTTAATGTTTAAAAATGAGGATAAATTATAATTATTTATTCTTGGCTGTTATGCATGGTAATCATATACCTGAAGAAGAAATGTTATACACTGTAAAGGTATATGTGATTAAATGTAATATAAAATTTTTTTTAAAAATCATATAGTAGTACAAATGTAATACAATTATAATCTGTTAATTAAAATATAAATAAAAATTGATTAGTGTGTGATTTAACAAGTGTAAGAAAACAAATAAAATAAATAAAAATGTTTCTTATGCTCATCTGAAGTCCAAGGTGGGTATTTCTTTCAGAGAATGCTTTTAGAGAAGCTATTTTTACAATGGCTTAGCCACCCAGGTTATTTCCGTCTCATGATACTACTTTATCACACTGAATGAGATCATGTATCACATTCTCTGTTGAGGGGAGAAAGCAGGATACCTTTCAGGACATTTAAGGATCAACGTTTGGAAATGGTGTATTTACTTTACTGCTTCTCTCATTTCTTTAATTGAAACTTTCCACATGACATTGAAAAAATCCAGGTGATGTGAGTATTAGACAAAGTAGTGATTGGCCAACATATAACATTGTTTCTACCACATGAATCAACATGATAAAAAGAAAGAGATATCCCTGGTGTTTAAATGCTGTGTGGAGGGAGCTGGAGCCCACTTGTCTGACCGTGGATGGAATCTCAGTCCCAGTGTTTGAAGAACACATTAGATAGGTGTGCATATGTGCTCAGGACCCTAATGGGGTGGAGGAATGGAGAAAGGGAGTTACATTTAAAAAAATATATATATGATTTTATGTGAGTAAGATTTTGAAGGATAAACTACTTTTGTAAGTTGTTTAAATTAAAATTTTAAAATTTTATATTTTACATTCCTTCACTGTATGTCATTACAGCATATAAAAAGTTTTTATTCATCCAGAAAACACTGACTATTGGCTTAACCAAAGACCTTACCATACATAAAATTTTCAACAGATAATTATTATGTGTTTCTAAATGTTTTGCCTTTTTTCTTTTCTTTCTTTTTTTTTTTTTTGCTATAGTACATATGCTTCACATAATATAGCTTGATTCTCTTAGCATTAAATCTCCCATATTTGTCCACTTGTATCAAATGTTACATAATATTTTTAATAATATTAACATAATATTGTTAAGAGCCCAAACAGAGTCACACAATTTAAAAATAAAAAGCCTTTGTTCTCTAACAAGCAGAGAATGGAGGTGACCATGAGTCATGTGCCATCCATTCAGTGGGTTAGAATACTTGGAGAGAGAATTTCTTTTGAAAGCATAATAAGGAACACGATTCCAGAATGCAATTAGATTAGAAATTAGTCACTCAACACTTTCCATTTATCTTCATTCTAATCTCTAAGTGGCCTAAATGTTAGCCTAAAATGCACTCCAGGAAAATGAGATACTAGATGGAACATAATATATTGCCCAGTGGTACTCCGAAAGCATTTGTAAATATTTTTGAAAGCAAGTAGAAAAAAATCAGGAAAGGTACAAATAAAAAATAGACCACACACTATTTTATTAGTATCATTATGAATGAAATATTTAAAATACATGTTAACATTTACATTTAAGTTTAGGAAAATTTGAAAAATGTTATGTTGGCAAAATTGTATACATGGTCATTTGTTTCTTTTTTAATTTTCCAGAGGCTGTTTGTGATTGCCAGAGAGAGACAGAGACACAGAAGAAGAGAAGTGAGAAAGCCCCCTGCTATGAAGAAAGATCACACCACAATCCCTTCTTTTACATTTTCCCTCCTTTTGGGATTGCGGGCATGAACACACACATGCCCAACATGTCTTTCAAGCCTCTGGGAACAGGACTCAAACTGTGTAGTCGGCCATGTGAAAGAGAGCAGCATTTACCACCATGCCATCAATGGTCCTTTTTCTCTTCTGTAATAACAGACATTGTTGATATTTTTTTTCAAAATATGGATTTTTCATCAACTTTTGAAAATACTATATATATACACATATATGTATGTGTGACCATGTATGCAAATAAACATATGTACATATATATGTCTCTACCTATAAAATGTATGTATCAATTCAATTTAAGCTCAATTAGCATCCCATTAATTATCATAAAAATAACACTAGTCAAAATAAACATCTTTGTTTGTATAGCCTCACCTACATGCTCACCGTTATACTTACCTATATTTTTTATCCTTTTGGAAAAATATTCTGGATTAAGATGCATGCATACATACATACATGCATGAACCATCTCTGAAGAAGGATTGATTTTTTTTTTTTCCATAAGGCACACACACTCACTGAAGCAGGACAAAAGGGAGAGAGAGAGAAAGTGAGAAATCATCCCCTGGCAGGTGGGAGGGTTAGGCTGCTGTGCCCCTATCTCTTCTCCTTAATTCTCTTTAAGGACTTTGGGCACTCATGCACATGCACCAAGGATGATTTTCAAGCCACTGGGCCCGAGAATCAAACTGTGATTGGCCATGTGGGTGTCCAGCACCTTAATCACCATGCCACCTGCTGGTCCTCAAGAAGGAATATTTTCAAATAAAATTTTAACTTTTTGAATAATAGAAGGATGTAAAAGTTTCAAAGGTAATAGCAGCATTCTTATACCCACCCCTCACTCAACCTTTAATATTAAAAAGTTGCATTACCTTGGTGCATTCAATAAATCCAAGAAACCAATATTTGTTTTAGCTAAACTCCAAGTTTCATTCAGTTTTGAACCAATTTTAACACTAATGGCCTTCTCCTCCAGGATACAATACAAAATACTTCATTACATTTAGTCATTCATACAAAAGTGGTTTTGACTAGTTATGACATAGTGAATGTAGATGCTGCACTTAGCTTGCTTGTTTCTATAATACCTAGAAGAATGTTGAAAAAAATAAATGTAAAAGAAAGAACTAAATAAAATTTGATGAGTCATTTAGATTGAAAGAATATAATCTTTCTTACCAGCCTTATCAAATAGATTCTTGTAAAAACAGTTTGATTTATGAATTGCTCTCACATGGAAAAAAATAATCTATAATCCACTCAGGTTAGATTTTATCTTTCCTCTATTTGACAAATAGAGAAGGTTGTGGATGGCCTTTCTATGTATTAAATAATTTTTCAAGGCTGCTTTCAGATTTATGTCATTAGATAAATTGTTTTAGATAAAATGTTTATACCAAGAAAAATCTTTTGTGTTAAAACTGAGAAATCTCAGAGCCTATGTATCTTATTTTGTTAAGCAGTTGCATTAAATATCTGTACAGATGATATCACAGGAGAACCTTTATTAATATTGCACTTTGTATTAAAAGGTTCCAACAAAAAATGCACAAGCAATATTATTGGCAACATACATAATGCATACACTTTTCAGGATGTTCGAAATAATCACCTTAATTATAACCTGTCACTAAAAATTTTGTCACTCTGAAATTCTCAATTAAACTTTATTTTGAATTTTTTTTATCCTATAGGTGTATACAAAATCCTTTGTTTCTTGTTCAGAATGTTTCAAGATATTTATCAATTCTCAAAAACATAGGCATAGAGCACATTCTTCACAATCCTCAGGTATTCACAGGTCTTCTACACCAAGAATCTGAAAGCTTTTTCTTTAAAGAGCTAAGTAGTAAATGTCTAAAGATTGTGAGATAAATGGTTTCAAAAACTAATCAAGTCTGCTAAAAGATGAAAACAGCCTTCGATATATGTAAACTAAGGAGCATGACTGTGTTTAAATAGAACTTCATTTACAAAACTAGGTGGCTATAGGATTTGACTATAAGCCATATTTTATGATCCCTGTTTTAAACCAGTGCTCTTCCAACTTTAAAATACATAAAAATCTCTTGGAGACAGTATTTAAATGTAGTTTCTAATTTAATAAGTATGCAACAAGGAGTGTCTCTACACCATGCCACGGATAACATCTTGAGTAACAGAATTTACAAGACATGTCTGGAAGGTGCTATTAGCTAGCCCATAGTGACAAGACAATGGGCACATGAGACTAAAGCACATGCCAAAGATTCCAGGTTAGGTAATGACATGTGTGTGTATGTACATACATAAGTTTGGAGAAAAGTAGAATATTTCCTGTCATCTTTTCCTGAAAGCCTTTACCTATGGGGTGTTACTTTATATTATTTATTAATATCATAACTGGCTTAATCTTATAATCAATCATTTCTACCTTTTCCTTAATTTCCTGAGATTTGAAAAATACAGCCATGCCTTCTGTTTTAATTTAAACTACACCTTGATATCATTTCTAAATTTAGTAGCAGTGAGAGATACACAATCTGGCATTATATGTTCTGTGTAGTCAAAGATTTCCAATTTTTTGTCTTATACACCAAAAACACACATTGTTTCAAAATCTTACTGACAAAATCTGTATTCAAAGGTTGAAAGAATATAAGTCTATAATAACAGCTAAAATTTATTATCCATACTCAGTATCAGGCACTGGAAAGCGTTTAGTGTGAATTAGCTCATATAATAACATCACATTGCAGGGGTCAGTACTCATATTACTGCAATGTCATGCATTAGAAAAGTGAGCCTATGAAAGTTAAAATAATTCACTAAAATTTTCAGAGCTATGTATCAAACTCGGGCTCTGTGACACCAAAACCAGTGTACCAGGTCAGTATACTATGCCAACATAAAGTGAGAAATGTGTAGAGGATGAATATACAATGACTTCTTCAAATGGGAAGAACTTCATCTTAAAAGGACAGTAAGAGATGTTTTAGAAGAATTTGGGATCTTAACAGTCCTAAATAACAAATATTGTTAAATTTGCCTTGGGCTATATAAATGTATGTATAATCACTTTCATTTATATCTTTTGTATATTTTTTAATGTTTTTTATTTACTTTTTATTTTTTGCCATAGGTTTCACGCACTCACGAGAGAGAGACAGAGAGTGGGAAAGTGAGATATCACATCCCAGGGGGAATGGCAGTGCCACAATCCCTTCTTCATTCTGCCTTCAGGTTTTGGGCATGCACACACCCACCCTAGTGTGATTTTCAAACAGTCAGGTCTGGGATTTGACCTATGCTCCACCACAAGGGAGTCCAGCACTTTAACTAGCGTGCTACCTCCTGGCTCCCAATTATGCCTTTTGAGGCAAAAATGAGTCAATGAGATAGTGCAAGCACTAAAATAAATCTCAATCATAATGAAGCATCTAGTGTGGTGGGAAAGTAAATTTTCTATTTGCAAAACCACATCAAATGGTCCTGACCTCAAATAGGTTTAATCAGGATTACCTGAAAACATGCGGTAGAATAAATGGAGACAAGTGCAAAGGGAATTAAATTTAGCGTAAGAGAGAAAAAGTAAAAATCAATGTGTATCAAACAACATCAAATACTATAGATATTATGAATTTAAAAAGTAATAATAATAGAAATCTCTAGCATATGGTATATGCATAAATTGAGTCCTTTTTTTTATGACATTAAGCACTGAATTTAGGCACCAATGAATGATTTATTGATTCAAAAATATTTCTGCTTCAGTTGCCTCTGTGTAGTCTGAAGCTGAGTTTTGAATAAAGTTAGGGAGGAAAATATCTTCTAACAGAACTGGTTAAGGAGAAAGGAAGAAGTCAATCAAGAGACTCTAGTGGCTCTTGGAGAAGTATCAGAATAAGAGCCAGGCAAAAAAGTTCTTCCAGTACCAGCATATGTTACATAAAATTCCATCTACTTGGCTACCCAAGCAAACACCTGCCCAACAGTGCTTCAAAAGCAATGGGATAACCTTCCAGTTGGCTGCTGTGAGGGGTAATTGACTATATTGCCCATGAAATGATGACAGGATAGCTATCTATTCAAGTACTTAAGAGATGAGTGAAAACCTGTGGCTTTTAAAAATGAGAAAATGTGACTAAAGATACTAACATAATTGTATCTTCAACACAAATACTTATTTTTTTAACAATCTAGCTGATTCATAAGTGAGTTGACCCTTTCTTTTCTAAAGTGGGAGCCTGTTTGGGTAACACAGGAATCAGGGCCAACTTGAAGCCTAACAGTTCAATTTCTGCCTCAGGAGAAAGCTGAGCAAGTATGGCATAATCTGAAGGAGATGAGACTCACAATTCAGACCTTGCCAGATATGCATGAGTTTGTATTCTTCCTTCTGTTGGTTTGTAACATTCTATGATCCCTCTGACAGTTCATTTCAGGTAGCTTTAAAATAAAGCTTGCTGAGCCACAGCAGGTGGCATAGTGGTTAAGATGTGGCACTCCCACGTGAATGACTATGGTTGGAGTCCCAGACCTAGCAGCTTACTTTCTCACTTCCCTCCACCCCCTGTCTCTTTGGTGAGCAACATGTGCCCTATAGAAAAATTAAAAATAATAATAATAACAATAAATAAGATTAAATAATTAATTCTTGAAAAATAAAGTTTGCTTTTCCACGACTCACGTGGAGGCATGGAAGTTTCAGTGTATATGTATTTAATTTCGTTTTCTAGACAAAGCTACAATATTTAAAAATACAAGTAGTAATACCATTTCATACCCAATATAATTAACAGTAATTCTTAATTAGTATATAATACCATCTTATCTTATACTGATATATTCTTAAGAGAGATGTCCTAATTAATAGTCTATGGAAGAGTCAGAGAAGGATGTTCAAAGGAATTGATGTCTAAATTGAGCTCTGATGTTCTATCAACAAAAGCAGGGAGAAATACTTCTAATAGAAAGAATTCCGTATGCAAGGGGCCCGGGAGTAACAGCACAGGCAAGAAACTGCAAACTTTTTAGTACATCTGAAGTATACATGGCAGTGGGGAGAGTTGTTTCAGGTAAGACTGGAGAGAGTGGCAAGTCTTATGTCAAGACCTGTGCATCATGGCCAGGAATTTTACTCTTTAAACAGGAATATGATAGTCTATGTTTTTAAATTGACATTATCTGATTGTGTGTCTTAGAAAGGTCCTTTATGACCAATGCAGAGATAGAATGAGAGAAAGGTAGGATTGGGATAAGAAGGGCAAATAGATAATCTAGGAAAAATATGTGGCTTAGAGAAAGTATTGGAGGAGAGAAAAGTGGACTAAATTAAATCAAGGGGAAAAAGAAAGAAACAAAATATTTAAGAGACCCAAAATGTAAAGAAATCTATTGATTACAATGCTTATGCTAATGTCTTTGACTGGATGGATATGCAGTGGATCCATGATGGGAAAATTCATTTGGTATCCTGTAATGGGACATAGTTATTAAATGCATGAAAAAAAGTCCATAAAAATTTCCAAAAGGGGACCAGCAGTTGATGTAATTGCTATGTCACTGGACTCCCATGTAGTCAACCACGATTAGAGTTCAGGACCCAGTAGCTGGACAAGTGTGTTTGCATGCCCAAGATCCCAAGAGAATGGCGAAGGGATTGAGGCGTGGCCAACCCCCCGGGGGGTGATTTCTCGCTTTCTGTCTCTCGGTCTCTGTCTTTCTGGTGAACGCACACACCCTATAGCAAAAACCTCTCAAAAAAAAAAAAAAAAAAAGAAGTTATACAGATACTAGATATTAAGTACATCAGGATGCTGAGAGACAGGCAAAAGTCCAGGGTATCTTTATAAATTCCTTCAACAAATATCTGTTGAGCTCCTATCTAATGCCGATCAACTTTATAGATCACTGGACAAGAGAAGAGATTCCTGATATCATGGGAGTTTAGAATTTTCGTTAATTAGGAAAATACAGATAAACACAACACGAATAATAAAAATCAATAATATATTTGAAAGTAATAAATGCTACAAAACAAAGAACAAATATATGTTGTTGAAGTTAAAGCATGTTTGAAAAACCATATTGTATGCCATAAAGATGTACAAAAACTACATGTAAATAAGACATTATAATATAAAACAAAATTCAGGGAAAAAAAGGTGTTATGAAGAGAACATCTTATCTCATAGAAGTATAGATAACTCTTTTACAAGGATTTATTGCAATTGGGCAAAAAGTAATGGAATGGTGTCTTAAAAGAAAAGTGCAGCAAGAGAAAAAGTCTTTTCAGTAAAATATGAGAAAGACTATCATGCTTCTGTGCTGATAGAAGTGATAAAGTGGGTAATAAAAAAATTAAGATGTAGGAGACCGAGAAGGGAAAACTGTTGAAACAATATCTTTAAATTAATGAGAGGGGATGAGATACAGTGCACCAGTCAGATGAATCTAATCTTTCAGATTCAATCAACTAGATTTATTGTGGTCCCACTCACAAAGCTAAAATATATAGGAGAAACAGCGAGTCTGGAAACAAAGAATGTGAAGTCATTTCTAGATGGCTTGTTACAAGAGGGACATCTTTAAGAAATATATATGTGTCTTTATTCTTTTACTCAGGGCGAGAGTTAAAATAGAGGTTCAAATGTAACACAGTGAATACTTAACATTTATAAATTAAACTAACAATTAAATAATATATGTTACATTGAAAATAGGCCTTGGGCTGGCAGGTGGTGTGGTAATTAAGGGCACTGGACTCCCACATGGAAGATTGGCACCTTGCTTTCTCACTTTTCCTCTCTCTCTGTCTTTCTCTCTCTCGCTCTCACTCTGTCCCTCTCTGGTGAAATTAAAATAAATAAATGAATAAAGTTAAAGTAAAAAAAAAAATTCTATAAAAAAAGAAATAGGCCAGTTTGAGGTTAATCGGTACTGTAGCTATTTTGAAATTAACAAAGTCTCTAAGAGGAACAATCTGATCAAGTGCTGAGTCATAGGGAGATATGCTTGAAGAATGGTCAGAGGAGAAACAAGGAATGGCTATTTGAAGAAAAACAGGTACCAGGATAACTCCTCAAAAAAAAAAAAAAAAAAAGAGATTATTTTTTTTAGAAAGATTTTGCTATAGGGCACATGTGCTCGTAGGCGAGAAAGAAAAGAGAGAGACAGAAAGTGAGAAATCACCCCCCCCCCGGGGGGATGGCCATGCCACAATCCCTTCTCATCCATTCTCCTCTTGGGATTTTGAGCACACACACACACACACACACACACACACACACACAGAGCTTGAGTTTTAAGCCACCAGGACTAGGACTTGAACCACAGTTGACGATGTAGGGGTCCAGTGACATAACCATTATGCCATCTGCCAGTCCAAAATACAATGGAATTTCATGGATGGTAGTGATGAATGATTGCACATGCTACATGCTTCTCTCTACTGGGTCATAAGGAATGTCATCATGCATTTTTGCACAGAAAAACGTAGGAAAATATCTCATGACTTTCCTGATGCCCTAATATAAATACTGAGCACAAACTGAACTTTTGAAACAGTTTTCTGGTGCTTGTTGACTGTCTCCCTGTAAGTGGGTTGCAGAAATAAGCTCTTCTCCAGCCTCTGTCTCTTGTTTCACTGAATCTAGGGAGAAGTAGATGGATTTAATTTGCCAGTAGCAATACCCTCCTACCTTGATAATCATTCCTCTGCCATAAAACATTAGGAACCATGCATTACAGGCTTTGGCTCTATGCCAAAAGCTGTCAAAATTATGATGACAACCAAATTTAATTATTAAGAATGTCTGCTGTTTGATGATATAATAGCAATTGTAGTATGAGAAACTGCACATAGATCATTTATAACTATTTCCTAATCCACAGTTATTTTATGCTATTATTTCTGCAAAATTAATAATACTCCAAGTTTTTATAAAATTTGTAACAGATATCAAAATGAATCTTAGACACTATTTTCGAATCACATTAACTTTCACAAATGTTTAAATTATGTTTTATGTGAATTTTTCTGTTATAGTAATAATTAAAATCTAGATTCAGAAATGAACCATTTTTTATGTCAAAATCAAACATGATGAGGGAACACATGGAATATCCTGGTTGCAGAAATTGTGTTTTGATTCTTCCTTGTATATTCCTATCATACAAATTATGATTTTACAATGTCTTAAAGCAATATTTATATCCATATAATACCCCTGGTATTTGGGACCAACAGATAGCATAAAGGTTATGTACTGGGTTCTCACATAGTCAACTATGGTTCAAGTCTCAGATTAGAGGCTTAAAACTCATGCCAGACGCACGTACGTGTGTGTCCAAAACCCCGAGAGAAGAATGTAGGAGAAGGGATTGTGGCATGACATCCTCCCCTGGAGGGTAATTTCTCACTTTCTGTCTCTCTGTCTCTCTGGGAAGCACACACAGTCTATAGCAAAAATCTATAAAAAAAATACCCCTAAGATTTATCTTCTACGTAATTTTAAACATTATCTCAACAAAATAAAAACAGCATTATTGTCCTTGAT
Source organism: Tupaia belangeri chinensis (assembly GCF_000334495.1). Lineage (NCBI taxonomy): Eukaryota > Metazoa > Chordata > Mammalia > Scandentia > Tupaiidae > Tupaia > Tupaia belangeri. The sequence goes on from NW_006207899.1 coordinate 2,988,400, forward strand.
TTTTTTAAAAAAACTTCTTGACTTACTCAAATATTTTACAAATTGAGATGTCACTTTGATGTTTAATTTAATCCTGACTCTTTCTCTCTCTCTTTTATCTTTATGTTTGTGTGTATATTATACAGGTCCTCTTTAGCTCAGGGTCTATGTCAGCAGATGCTCTTGCCAGAGTCTAAAGGAATTAATCAGTGGAGAGAGTGAGCTAGAAATACAAATGTCAGAAATTGAGCATATCCAGTTGAAGCCATCGGAGTTGGTTATAATAAGTGAAGAGTGAGAAGAGAAAGTAGGATGACATTTCTAATGAGAAAGCATATTAGATATGGGTAGAAAATAAAAGTCTATTCAGAATGATAAAGAACAAGACCAATGGAAGGAAAGAGGGTATGTGATCACAGAACTTAAAATAGAAAAAGATGTAAGTAAATAAATGCTGCAGAAACATTTCTAAGATAAAATCTAGAAATAATTTTTTTTGAGAGGTTTTTGCTGCAGGGCACATGCACTCTCCAGAAAGACAGCAAAAGACAGAGAGCTAGAAAGCGAGAAATCACCCCCCAGGGGGGATAGTCACACCACAATCCCTTCTCCTCTATTCTCCTCTCAGGATCTTGGGCAAGCACGAACAGGCTCCCGGTGTGAGTTTAAGTCACCGGGTCCAGGACTCAAACTGCGGTCAGCTACATGGGAGTTCAGTGACATAGTCATTACACTAACTGCTGGTCCCTGGAAATAATTTTATAGTAGCAAAGTGGAGGAGTCTGACCCGGCAGGGCCCCAGGATCTGTCTGAGCCATCTCCCCACCCCCCCATCCTGCTTCCGGTCAGTTCTGTACATTGGCAAGGCCGCTACTGTGCACCCTCAACCCCACCTAGGATTTTGCTCCAGAAACTGTGGCAGCCTTGCTGGGAAGTGACCCCCCTCTGACTCCCCAATATACTACTATAAAAGAATTACATAGGTCTCTTATACATCCTGAGTATATGATAAAATCTTCCAGGAAGTCCCCCAACCACTCCCCTTTGCTCTGACCACCTACTGTTAATTACAATACTTTACTCTGGAGGGTCACAATGGAGGACGTAATGAAGTCACATCTAGGCAGCAATTTTCCTGACCTTTAGAAGGCCCAGGGCACTCCTGCCCCACTATGGCTAATGTTCCAACAAGATATGTAACAGTGGAGCCACAGGCACAATATAATGCCTCAAACTCATCTTAAAAATTCCTTATTAACTCCTTAGTCACTTTACTGCCAGTTGAAAAAGGCTGTCCCCGCCCTTACCTAGCAAACAGTAAGTTTTACCCCTTTAAGATATATTAGGGTTCCTTAAATTAAGTTTCAAATCCCTATACAATTATACAAGTTCCATTCTTTATTAAAATCTTTAAGAACTAATATCTATACTTGAAATTTTCTTTTCTCAGCACCATTCCTGCCAACACCATTCCCGCTAATCACAAGATGGCTGCTGTGCCGCATCAGCTGATAATCATCTCTGTTTAATGGAGCCACTTTCTGAAAACTGCATTCCATGGAGACCCACCTACATCAAAGGAACAATTGCAGAACTGCACTAAACTCACCTTTAATCCAATCCTGAATAGAACTTTTGTACCTTATTGTTAAAAACTTTATGAGCTGATAATTGAAACTCTTAGCCCCTCTTCTGCTTACTTGCATGTAACACATTTTCAATAAAAACACACGACGATTCCTAACAGTTGTCACTCCTCAGAGAGTCATCTTTGAAGGGCGTCCAGCATAGGACGTGCATGAAAAGGCACCGAGGCCTTTGTCTTCTGTTCACCTGCACTGCCTCCGTCAAGTCAACCCACCCCCGCCCAGGCTGGATCCCAGCAGGAAAGATTTATAAAGTTTCTACCTGATAGCATTTTTGACTTTGTTCTTTGTCATGGGAATCTTATTTTGATGATGCAGGATAAGATAAAAATCTTATTCTCCACTGAAACTTTTGCTAACTGTATAATCCACTTTTGGCCAATGCAATCTTAAAGGAAACTGCTTGGTGAATTTTCATGGGAAAGCGTTTGCATTTCTGAATAAAAGGATAACCTATAGACTTTTTATGACCCTTCCAGACTTGAATATTGTGATGGTATCAGGAGAAACAAGTCATGGTACTGATGGAGCAATCTTGACATTGTGTTATTTCACTTACAGCTGCATCTACCAGCGTCAAAATTCCTTGTCAAGTGGGGATTGGGGCGGAGAGTGTGGAGAGGAAGTACAAAAAGAAAAACAAGAGAAAAATCTGAAGGATTAGTATAAACCTCACTGAGTGAAGTGATTTTTTGTTTATTTTGTTTGTAACAGATACAAACATTTTGAATGTTACACATAAGCTAACATTTAGAATTGAATAGATAAATAATCTTGGGTGAGTGTGATTGCAAACCCTCCAAGGTGAATTAAAAATAAATTAAGGTAGGGGCCAGCAGATGGCATAGAGATTGTGCCACTGGACTCCCACATGGCTGACCACAGTTCAAGTCTTAGACCCAGTGGCTTGAAAGTTGCACTAGGCATGTGTGCATGCATGCCCAAGATCCCAGGAGGATTACAAAGGAGGAGATTGTGGCATGGCCATCCCCTGTGGGGGATGAATTCTCATGTTCCCTCTCACTATCTCTGTCTCTCTCTCCAGTGAGAGCACATGCCCTATGGCAATAACCTCTAAAAGGGGGGGGGGGCAAAAACAATAAATATAAAATGAGAAAAATAAAGTAAGGGTTGGATCTGTCTAGAAAGTTTGTCTAGAAAGTTTGGGTGATGGGTGGATAAATGCGTGAGTTTGAAAAACGTTTTACTTTTTTTCTTTATTATATATTTTAAAAGATAATTATAAAACATTTTTTGGTCAAAGATTATTAGTATTAAATTGGTTTTCTACAATTTGTATTATGAACTTGAGCAAACACTTCATTACACTAAGCATGTTTCCTTAGTTTTTGTTGTTTGTGTGCTCACTGGAGAGAGACAGAGAGTGAGAGCATGAGAGAGTGAGAAGTCACCCTCCAGGGGGATGGCCACTCCGTAATCATCTCTCCTCCATTCACTGCTCAAGATTTTGGGCGTGCATACATATATGCCCAAAGTGGTTTTCAGGTTGCTGGGTCTGAGACTTAAACCACGAAGCTGGCCAGGTACTACCCAACCACCATATTGTCTACACCACTTACTGGCCCATGTTTCTTTAGTTTTTAAAAAGGAATTTTGATAAACAACATCTTTCTGTTGAGTTGGCTGAAAAAAACAGAAGCATGAGTTGACAGAAAACAACAGAAGCATTATCACTGATAGTTAATTCTAATTCCTAGGTACCTTCAACTAAATTACAGTGCTCTTGAATTTAATATTGCTCTTCTCTGACAATGACTAATATAGTAATAATTATTGGTACAAGCTGACTCACACTTAACTCTTGAAAAAACATACATATCTGTTTCATAAGGATAGATACTCAAATAAATTTGTAATGTATAAACAATGAATCACTGGAATAAAGGGGTCACTAAAAATCTAAATATTTATAGATCATAAAATGGGTGAAAAACCTTGTGATAAATAAGCAATAGACAGTACATTTATTTTGTAACTGTCAATTATGTTAATGATTAATATATTTTTTATTAGTGTTATGATAAAAGATGTATAGTGAGTAATTAAAAATATTGGGCTGCTGTCAGTTTGTTTACTGCATTAGTCATGCACAAATACTTACACATCAAACAAAATAAGAATTCATATTATTACTGAGGCTTGGACAGTGTAATGTTAATTAACAAAAAATATGGCTTTAAAAGTTCAAGAAATATAGTGATTATTTCTTAGCACAAATAAACATATGCATTTTTATTTATTTAATATGATTTTTTGTATTTTTCTGCAAATGACTGTGACTTAATTAGAGGTTTGAAAAACATATTATTAGGGACATACTTTGTGACAGGCAGCATAAAAGGAGCTTAATATCTTAGTACAGTCTCAAAAATGTCAGGAATTTCCATTTTATAGAAGAAAATGAAACCCAGCACGAAGTAGCCATGATTTAACAACAAGCTAATGGTTACTACAAATTGTTTCATCTCTCAATCTTAGTGCCTTCAATCGAATTTTAATTCATTAATCTTCATGTTAGATTTTACATAATATTTTATTTAAATTGGAATGCTTCTTTTGGGAAAAAGTTATTACAATAGAAAATTATATATATTTTTCCCTAGGTAAGCAAGATGAGTATTTATGTACAAATCAGTGCACTTCATAACTTTTAAAAGTAGAAAAATAAGATGTTAATTTCTAGGGTGCAGAAACCTAAAGTTATATCATTAAAAAGAATTGTTTTGTTTCATATAGTTCGTTCACATTCTATCATCTCTTTTTGTGATGAACATTGTATGAGGGGACTTGGGAAGCTTCTTGAAAAATAGAATTTTAGTATGAGTTTGTGGGATCAGAAGATGGTGTAACGGTTACATTGCTGGACTCCCACATGGCTGACCATGTTTCCAGTCCTAGACCTATAATCTTGAAACTCATGCTGGGTGTGTGTGTGTGGCCAAAATCCCAAGAGGAGAATGGAGGAGAAGAGATTGAGGTATAGTCCTCCCTTCTGGGTTGTGATTTCTCACTTTCTGTCTCTCTCTGTCTTTCCAGAAAATGCATGCACCCTATACCCTATAGCAAAAATTTCTCCAAAAAGGAAAAATTGTGAGTTTGTTTTTGTGTGAAAAAATTTAAAAATCCATGCATAGTTATAGATAATACGCATTATAATAAGCTTCTTAGAGAATATTGTGTATATACATACACACAGATATAGGTATCTACATAAAATAGAACACTGACAAATATCAGAAATGTTTCTAGTTTTATTAAAAGATAATAAGTCTGTTCTCAAAGCTTTTGGAAATGGAGAAAGGATTGTACAAAACTCTCCTCTTGTAACAACACTTTTAATCTCTGGATTATGTAAAAATAAAACAGATCTTTGAAAATATGGGGAAACAAATATAAGTATGTAGGAACTGAAGGTGTTATATCACTTTAAATGAGATAAAACTAGATGTACTGCACATCTAACTGCTGCATTACCTTCATGTACTCCCCAATTTATGTGAAATATAGAACAGAGAGTAAGAGGAAAAGGTTCGATCTCACTGAACTGAAGATTAGAGTCAGAGCTGGTAAAAGAGTTTAAAACTAAATGGGAGCTTCCACAGGAAGTCACTCAAGACAAAGAGATTATTAACAATGTAAATTATTGGTTGATTGTTTTTAATCATGTAGTAATAAAGTGAGACTCTTAAGGAATAGTACAGAAATTAACACACTGAAAATCAAAGTGATAGGGACCAGCAGATGATATAATGGTTATGTCTATGGACACCCACATAGTCAACTATGGTTCAAGTCCTGGACCTAGTGACTTGGGACTCATGCCAGGTTCATGTGCATGCATGCCCAAAATCCCGAGAGGAGAATGGAGGAGAAGGGATTGCAACATGGCCATCCCCTATGGGGGTGATTTCTCTCTTTCTGTCTCTCTGTCTTTCTCTGTCTCTTCAGGGAGTGCACTCCTCCTATAACAAAAATCTCTCTACAAAAACAAACAAACAAAAAAGTTCTCTAGGCAATCCAAATATAAGATTTGGAAACATATTATAGAACTCAGAGGAGCAACCTAGGCCTTGTAAATAGGGCAAAACTAAGACTTAACAGCTACATGCTAAAAACTAACAAATAATACTTTTCAACAGAAAGTAATAAACTCAGTTTTGTTTTTTTCTTAGGTTTTTGCCATAGGGTACATGCTATTGTCCCTCCTGGAGAGAGAGAGAAATGGAGACAGAGAAAGAGAGAGAAATTAACTTCCAGGGCGATGGCTACTCTGCAATCCTTCTTCCCCCTCTCCTCACAGGATTTTGAGCATGCACTTGCATGTGCCATGTGTGAGTCCAGTGCCCTAACCAACACATCATCTGTAGATCCTTACTCAGAAGTTTTAACCACACATAAAAATAAACAGTATTAAAGTTATAAATGATTTGAAAAAGTAAAAAATAAGGACCATAATGAGAAGAGAAGAAATTAACCTATAGGAATAGATCAAAATGACAAATATGCTTTACAAATTGTCAAAATGTACGTTTAAGATGTTTCAGATTAATATAAATATAATGGGTGAAAAGAAAGGGAATTTAAGAAAAAAATATTGGAACTCTTCTAATGACCTGAATGAACTATATAAAAAAATACTCTTGTCCATAACATAAAAATAAATAGCTTGAGTGGACATAAACACTGTAGCAGTAGATATGGTGCAAGAAACATATTTATATACTCTACTTATGGAGAATGAACAGGTATGACTACTTAGGAAAAGCATTCAATATTACCTACTAAAACTGTACATGTATACTTGAAGATCCATTTATTCCATCATACTAAGATGACCATTATAGATTCATTTGTAGGATTCCAAACTATAAAACATGCAAATTTTTTTTTAGAGGTTTTTGCTATAGGGTGTGTGTGCTTGCCAGAAAGATAGAGAGAGACAGAGAGACAGAAAGTGAGAAATCACCCCCCAGGGGAGATGGCCACCTGCAATCCCTTCTCCTCCATTCTCCTCTCGGGATCTTGGGCATGCATGCACACCCGGTGAGAGTTTAAGCCACCGGGTACAGGACTTGAACTGCGGTCAACTACAGGTGAGTCTAGCGACATAGACATTATGCTAAGTGCTGGTCCCAAAAACATGCAAATTTTTATGAGCAATACAGCACATCACTAAATTATGGCATATTTGTAATTCATGTGAGTTTTATAAACATAATATTGAGCAAATGATTTGAACCAAAAGAGCATATACTGCGTGACTTCTTTTACATCAAGTACAAAACTGGATTATTCTATTTGTTGTTAGACATCAGGATACTGGTTACCTTTGTAGGTTCTGTGACTTGGAAAGAGGACATATCTTCTGAGGTTGTTAGTAAAGTTCAGTGTACTGATCTTCATGCTTGTTATAAGGATATTTGTATTCAGTTTTTGAAAACTTGGAAAATTGTATACTTTGCATACTATGTTTATATATATGTATTTATGTACATACATGTTATTAAAGTACACAAACATAGGGAGTAAATCTCTCATTTTTAAATTGTATTATTTGGAATCCATGCCAAGGACCACACATACAATATTGATTTTCTTGAAATAAACACTGCTATTCACATACTGGTTGAATTGATTTAGTTTGAACATTTTTGGTGATTTGCTTATGAATACAATAATCCCTTCAACAGAATATTGCAAAAATTGAAGTTGAGTTAAAAGTATTTTCCAATATTTAATAATATGAACCATGCAGAATAGTGATCATTCTGCTTGCAAATAAATTTTTAGAGTATATGTGTATTGCTATTGTTACAACTTTAGAGAAGAAATATAATTACTTTCCTTCTGATGGATATTATGGTCTCAGTTATGTCTCCCTTACAAATTCATATGGTGAAGATCTAATTCTTCCTATACCAAAATGTGATTTATTTTATTATTGTTATTATTAATATTTTGCTATAGTGTGGGTGTGCTCACCACAGAAACAGAAAAAAAGAGAGAGACAGTGATAAATTATGCACTGGATGGCTAGCCACTCCACAATCCTTTTGTCTCCATTCTCCTCTCTGGATTTTAGGTACACACTCACAGGTGCTCAGAGTATTTTTCATGCCATCAGGTACAGGACTCTATGGAGTCGGCAATGCGGAATCCATGACCTTAAACCTCCATGCTACCGGCTGGTTCAGAATGTGATTTTATTTGGGAACCGGATCTTGACAGAGGTAATCAAACTTAAAGGAAGCAATTAGTGTGGTTCCTTATCTAATTTGACAGGAGCCTTAGTAACGGGGGGTGGTGAAAGAACACAAAGACAGACATGATAGTCATGATTGCACACATGCTTGAAAAAGATATTGTGTACTGTAGAGTTGTACAATGATGTAATGAAAATAACAAATTATGAAATAAAAAACAGACATGCATAGTGGTGGTAATATAAGAAGCTACCTCTGTCCAAAATCATAAACATTCTAATGAAAATTACCAAAACCAAATTTTAGAAGAATACTAATAGCCAGAGCCTTGACCACCCTATCAAATAATTAACCAACTGCTGAGGAAAAGTAGAGCCTTGAATTAGTGAAAAACAGAGGAAACTATAAAAGTTAGTGCTTCCTTTTTGTCTAAATGTTCTTATGAAATAGCATGTTAATTTGTTCGTTCTTTGATCACACGGATTTGGAAAGAAGATATGAGGCGAGGCTCCTGTTGATTTTCGTCTCAGCTCCCAGTATTGTTTTTATTTCACATTAGCATTAGTAGAAGTCTCAATGTCCAGCCACCAGTTCCCTGAGTACAGAAAGGCTAGATTGGGGTAATCAATATGCTGAGAGCAGGTGATAGCTGGTGATTTATAGTTTCACATAAAGACTTTTGTTGTCGTTGTTTATTTCTTGCTTTGTTTGTGTGTGTGTTTAATTTGTTTCCTTGTTTTGGTAACCTTCATGCTCTCAGAGGCTCAGCAGAGTTGGGAAAGTGAGCTGTGTTGCTAAATGCCAGTGTAGACAATTGTTGCAAGTCAAGGCCTAAAGAGTTAAACCTCTAAAGTGAACCCTAGGGTCAGGGACAGTCCAAGACAAGGAAGAGCTAGAAATGGGAGGAAAAAAAAAAAATTCTGGGTACTGAGTCAGAGCAGGAAAAAAATAACTTCAAGTTTTCCCACTCCCATCTCTATGAGGAAACCTTAGTAGAGGCCAAAAAGACCTTGATCCATGTCCAGAGGCCTAGCAAGGAGATGCCAGTAATAGGGATGCAAAAGGCATAACTAGAGCCAAGGGCCTGTGTGCTCACCTAGAGCTTCCTTCAGAGACTGCCATGCATTGACTGTGCATTGAGTCCCTTGTGGGAGAGTAGCTTCCCTTGTCCACCCTGCCACATAGTCTTTGTAGCTGCCTAAATTCAGTCCTGAAAGATCACACTAGGAGCCAACCCCTCATGTATCTTTAGCTCCCTCTTATGGCACTTGGTGTGATGTCAGTTAGTGGCCTCCTGATTGTACAGAAGTACACAAAGAACAGCTTCTTTGTGACAACACTTAGTGGCATAGCTCTGGGAATCTTTCCTGAGAACACAATCTCTGATACATTCCTTTAGATGTCTCAAATACTCTACCAGGTTTTTCTATTTTTTAAATAATTTTTCTACTTGTAAGAATTAATTGTAGTTTTTCAAAAGGCATCCAATTGTTTTTCTAAAATATTATCAGGAAAATACAGTGGCCAAAAAAAAAAGCATAAGTGGAAAATAGGAAAAAAATAAACCTTGAAATTTACTCAGTATATTACAGAAAGAATTTAGGGCTTTTATACTTTATGTTATAGTTGAGAAGGAAATGAAATATGTTTCTATGAATAGACTTTTATGCTTATTAGAACCCTGTGTAATGAAATTTCATTTAAGAGTAAAGGTTGCTAGTTTCTAATGATCAAATTAAAAAGAAACGATTTTTGTGCTCTCATCTATCTTGATCCAAAGTAAAAGATAAAATATAGGTAAACCTGATAATAACGGTGAGAATAACTCTGTACTATGATTGCAACTTTTTATTTATTTAGAAATTTAATGAGTTTATTTAGTCAGTTCTATAATGAGTATACTAAAATTATACCTGTCTAATGCAGTGGTTCACTTTACAAAAAAATAGAGTCATACAGTCAATGTCTTCTCTGGGTTTAATGTTTTAGCAAAGTGGCCACTCCAGTGAAAGTAAAACTCACCTCTATCCAAATATCTGCTGAAATTACTCTTTGTGAGTGAACTTATCTCCAATATATGCATTCACCTCTTATACTGAAGACAAATCTATGTCATAAAATAACTGTTCAGAGAAAAGTTTTTTTATTTTTAAAATTTTAAACCTATCCAACATTGGATAGCATATTTTATCCACTTCAACTGTAATTTTCTGTTAATAGGGTTTAGCTTGGGACATGATAGATTTCAAGTTTAATGGTGTGATTTCAAGACATTGTGGAGAGGTCCTTCCGCTCCCCAAATAACTCCTTCAAATGATTCTTTAAATAAGTATTAGGCATTGATTTATATGGGTGAGTTTTTAAATGAGTGATTTTTAAAAGCTATCTAAATAAAATGAAACATTCTGTACTATTAATAGGTTACAAACTTTTCCAAGTAGTATTAGGAGGTAGGCCATATCTTGGTAAGCCAGATGAAAGTAAATATTATGAAGTATAATTATAATGTTGGTTCTGAAACATGGAAAGTAGAAGCTTAGTAAGATATATTCAAGAGAATTTTGACATGCCACGAGTCTCATGAGCAACTCATATTAAATCATTCTTAGATAAACAAAAACTGAAAGAATTTACCAGCACTCTACCAGCTCATCAAGAAGTTCTGAAAGGAGTACTGTATCAGCAGAAATAAAGAGAAACAAACAGAAATAAAAGAACACAATATAACCAAGAAAATGGCTTACAAAATGAGAGAGATAAGTCCACAAATCAATGTGGAAATTTTTGTTTGTTTGTTTATTTTTTTTTTTATTTCAAGAAAAGCAAAGAAATGTTAAGGAACTTTACTTAAAACTTAAAGTCAGAAAACAGGTTAGGATTCTGTTCAAATAGTAGGTACATGAACCTACCAGCATCTCAAGACAAGACAAAAATCCTTAAAACTGGAAAACAAAGCCTAGAAGAAGATCAGCAATGTTTTCGTCAAAAGTCATAAAATGCTATTTCACTATTTCAGTTTCATGTACTTAATCTATCTTCTGTTGTGGTCCAATCTTTCCATTTAAATTCTGGGATATAATATTCAACTCCAGACGTGTTTCTATGTTTAAGTTGACGATTTTCTTAGCTTTTGAACTCTTGTTTTTGTGTGCCTGTATTTAATTTTCCTGGTATAGCACTCCCTTGAGAACTTCTTGGAGATCTGGTCTGGTGTAGGTAAATTCTTTCAAGTTTTGTTTATCTGAGAATATTCTTGTCTTTTCTTCCCATATGAAGGATAATCTTTCTGGGTACATTATTCTTAATTGAAATCGCTTTTCCCTTATACACTTTGAATATATTTTCCCATTCTTTCATCACTCCCATTGTTTTCAATGAGAGGTCCACTGTTAGCCTGATGGGATATCCTTTGTAGGTAACTTGCCGTTTCTCTCTTGCCAATCTTAGTATCTTGTCTTTATCTGTGGTTTTGGTCAATCTGGTTGTAATGTATCTTGAAGAAGATCTTCTTGGGTTGATTCTCTTAGGGGTTTATTGTATTTCTTGGGTCTGAATCTTTGAGTGCCTCTCTAGGTTTGGAAAGTTTTCTTGCAGGATTTTGTGGAATAGATTATCAATGCCCTTACGAGTCTCTTTGCCCTCTGGGGTACCAATTATCCAGATGTTTGGACGTTTGATGGTATCTAGTATTTCTTGTATATTATTCTCATTTTGGAGGGGCCATTTTCTCAGTCTTTATGGTGGATTATTTTCTAGGCCAGCGACTCTATCTTCTAATATGATCTAGTCTGCTTTTAATACTCTTTTATTTCAATTTATTTATTTGCATTCATTCACTGTACATCATTACAGCATACAAAATGAAATTTTCCATCCAGAGTACATTGTATATTGTCTCAAGCAAATCAACAAACATGTTATTGTCAGCAAATGATCTTCCATTTCTTGTTTTCTGTATGTTTTGCTTTTTTCCCCCCCTTCCTTGATTCCCTATCTCTTACCCTCTGCTATCTCCCACTCTCCTCCCACACTGTCTCCGGTAGCTATGTATACTTTCTATACTGTTTCCCCCCACACATTTTATTGAATCACCAAAGACTCTAATCAATCCAAATACCCTCATAGCAAACACAGGTGACACACACATTTCCATGAACACAAGTCTAACTTTACACATCCTATAAGTTGCACCTAGCTGGGGCTACATATCATACTGCAGTCATTGAATAGATATATATTTTTTTCCTGAAACATTTTTTTTGTAACTCAATTTACATTCCTTCCTTAAGCATCATCACAGCACACAAAATGCGATCTCCCATCCAGTACACACTGCATAGTGACTCGATCATGCACATTACGAAAAATGTTCCATTTCTAGTTCCTAGAATTACTTCCACCCCTCTTTCTGACCCTCTGTCCCTTCCCACCTTCCTCTCATACCACTTCCAGTGTCCACAAATGTCCTCCATTCCCTTCCCACCCACAATGCATTGATCACACAATTTCCTACATAATCTAACTACTTTCAATGGTGAGTTCACTCATTACTA
>NW_006207899.1:3001231-3007304 GCF_000334495.1 Tupaia belangeri chinensis
ACTTTGAATATATTTTCCCATTCTCTCCTCACTCGCATTGTTTCTGATGAGAGATCTGCTGTTAGCCTGATGGGATGTCCTTTGTAGGTAACTTGATGTTTTCCTCTTTGCAATCTTAGTATTGTGTCTTTGTCTTCAGTTTTGGTCAACCTGGCTATAATGTGTCTTGGAGAAGATCTTCTTGGGTTGATTCTATTTGGGGTCCTTTGTATTTCCTAGGACTGGATCTTCGTATGCCTCTCTAGGTTTGGAAAGTTTTCTTGCAGGATTTCATGGAATAGATTATCATTGCCCTTATGGGTTTCTTCACTTTCTGGAATGCCAATTATCTGAATATTTGGACATTTGATGGTATCCAGTACTTCTCGCTTATTATTCTCAAATTTTTGGCCTATTTTCTCAGTCTTTGTGGTGGATTTTTCTAGGCCAGCCATTTTCTCTTCTACATCTGAGATTCTATTTTCTGAATGATCTAGTCTGCTTTTAATACTTTCAAGGGAGATTTTGACTTCTTGTATTATAGACTTCATCTCTAGCAGTTCTGTTTGAGTCTTTTGTAAAGTGTGTAATTCCTCTTTTAGGTCTTGCAAGAATTTCCTCATCTCCTGGAACTCGTCAACTTATTTCTCCTTTCTCATTAGCAGTTCATTATCTCTCTTCTCTTCCATCTCTGTTGCAATCCCTTCTCTTCATTCAACTAAATAAGATTTTTAGACATTAGATCATACCTTTGTCCAATCACACTTTTGTAGGACTATCTAATCTTCATCAAAAGTAAGCACAGTGTAAAAATCCACAAACTGGGACCAGCAAATGGCATAATGATGTAAATCACTGGACTCCCATGTAGACAACTGTGTTTCAAGTCCCAGACCTGGTGTTTAAAACTCATGCTGGACACGTGTGCATGCATGCTCAAAATCTCAAGAGGAGAATGGAGGAGAGAAGATTGTGGAATGGTCATCCCCCTTGGGGGAGGGCGATTTCTCACTTTGTCTCTCTGGCCAGCACAAGTGCTCTATAGCAAAAATCTCTCTAAAAACAAAACAAAATAATTTACAAGTTTTTCAGTTCTTTGATCCTTTATTTCTTTTATAATGGCTATATCATGTAAAACACATGTTAAATAAACATGTTAATTTTTGTCTTTATTTATTTATTTATTTTAGTCTGATGACACACTCTCTGCAGAGAGACACAGAGAGGAGAAAATGAAAGCAAGCACTTCCTATGGGACAAGGCTATGCTACAATTCCTTCTCCTCCATCTCTCCCTCCTGTCAGGATTTTGGGTATACATCCATCATCCTGGTGTTCTGGCAGGTCCAGGACTTCAGCCATGTGGAATCCAGCCATCTTAACCACCAGGTGATGCAATGGCCCTATTTTAGTCTCCTTAATCTGTCTTTTGTTATGGGGGCCTAAGTCATGAGCATTGTTTGCAATGAGTGAGAAAAAGAACGTTTTCCTCCTCTACAAACCATATAAATATTCTTAGCATATACTATATTTCAACCAGCAAAATAAGCATATATATATATATATGTGTGCCAGGTTCATCTTAGTTGCAAGCATTAACACAGAGATGAATTGGTATTTGCTGCCAAATTTAGTTCCCTTTGAAAAGTGAAAGTGGCTCTTTTTATGTCTCATCATGGTGAATGACCTGTTTTTGTGTATTGGTTGAGATGGGGACAAAGCCAGAGAGGATTCATCTTATGCTCGAATGTGTTCAACTCACATAATTTAAAATTTCAATTTCCAAATTTTTTTCCTATGCACTTACTTTTAAAACTCAGTCATCAACTCCAGTCAATTCCTCTAGCTCTAGAGCTTTTCATTTCAGAGAGTTTCCTTTGCATCTGCATGATATGCACATTGCACTATGCCACAATGGGGTTAGCCTTGTACTGAACCTGGTCCTCCCTTGGAGAACTTCCCTCCACCAGTATTATTACTCCTAGGAATTCATCAAAAATTTTTTTACTCAAATAATTTCTGAGACCACCTCAAATATCAGAAATAAGTTAATATTTTCAAATTTAAAAGAGAAGTTAGCTAAAATATTTTTTTCTCCCAGAAGTTTGTTCTTAAAATAGTATGCATGTCCACCAAGCCCTTTATTGTAGCTTAGACATTTATCTTCCAAAGCATGAAGAGGTAATATAAAATTTGCCATGCAAATACATCCCTATCATATATATCTTGTAAGAAAAAAATTAATTTATTATCAGCTACCTTTTTTTCTCTTTGAATTTATTAAGAATATTAAAACAACCAAATTATAGAGCACTTTGTTTATATCCTGCCTTTTCCCCAAAGGCATATGAATAAGTTAGAAAACAGCCTTAGTAAGATTAAAAAATAGATTAGATATATGGTGCATAAAAGATAAAGGAGATAAAGCCAGAGGTAGTGTTAATATGCAAATCCAGCAGTTATAAAACATTCTACACATTTGCTAAAATGGACCACAAATTTAATTCTGAAATTCCTAGCTGTCAAAGCGAAGATCTGTATGCGATTTGGAATGTCCCTAAGGGGCTAACAACAAACAGTTTCTCAAGAGAAGCACAGCTCTCCTGATACTCAGACTGAAATAAATGTCTCCTGTGGGCCTCATAATTGAAGGATCTTAGAAGTGGTGGCAATAATAGTGTTCTACCAGTCCAAGCACCTGTTCAGCTCCTGTATCCATTCTAGTCTGTCCTTTCTAAAAGACCATATCACGATTTGAATGAGTGTGTTGGCAGAAAACTCGGCACTAATAAGGCATTTTATTATTTAACAGATGATTTTTAGTTTTTAAAAATGTATTTCTTTTGCTTAGCCTCCTTCTATGTACAATTCTCCAGTCATAATTTTAATTCTCTAGAGCAAAGTAGATCAAGAGTACTCTATATTCTGCTTTTAAATAATTTAAAAATAGCTGCCACTGCTCCTTTATTCATACCTGCATTCATTAAAAATATGCATTATGTTTTTACAATTTACTAGGCCTTATGCTAAAAATTTGCAGGATGTAACTCTGGGAAAAAAACACTCTTTAATCCGCTAGTATCCACTAGTAGTTACACTTTAAATTCATGGGGTTTAGCCTGTGAAAATCAATAGGGGAAGAGTAAAAGGGAAAATGTTAGTTGTGTTTTTTGTTTGTTTGTTTGTTTTGTTTTTGCTCTGAGTCATGTGTGCTCAAAGAGAGAGATAGAGAGAAAGAGAGAAATTGAGAATGCATCCCTTAAGGGGATGGCCACAGTGCAATCACTTTCCCTCCTTTCTCTCAGGATTCGATACACACCTGGGATGTCTTTCAAGCTGCCGAGTGTGATCCAACTGCCTTAACCACCATGCCAACAGCTATCCCAGAAGATGTCAGCATTTTGTTCCTTAAGTTAACCTAAATAACAGACATAAAGAAATTTGACCAGTGCCCTAAACTTAAACTTTTCAGCCTCTACAGCTGTGAGCTAAATAAACTTCTGTACTATATAAATTACCCAGTCTCTGGTGTTTTGTAGCAGCAGGAAATGGACTAACACATATAATAAATATATGGTAAAAACACAGTGATAATTTGTTCATTGTTCTCATTTTATTATGAATATATTTCATAACAAATTGCCCCAAAATATTTAGATTTAATAGTAAAAATACAGCCAAATGTGGTAGAAAAAAATTTTAAAAAGACCTTTGAGGTCAGACCAATGATAATATCTTCTGATTGATTTCAACATTCTTTTCACTCACTTGTAACAAGAGAAATTGCTGATGGAGATCTTTTTTTCTCTCCAAATACTCAAACTATATTCTAGTTGCCTAACCACGAGTAATGTAATGGTTGTAGGAAATATAGGGAAATTCAGTTACCTGCGATGTTCTTCTACAGAATATTTATGTCTGATGAAGACAAACTTGATTTCTCTTTTTTTTTAAATTTGCTGAGTGTGTGCTCATGAAAAAGAGAGAGAGAGAAAGAGCCCCACAATGAGGCAAGATCATGCCACGATCCTTTTTCCTCCATTTCTTCTACCCATCAGGACTTTGAACATGTGCATACATGTGCCTGTCATGTTTTCAAACCAAGAGAGCTGGGACTTGAACTGTGGTTGGTCATATGGATTGCTGCTTCCAGTGCACAGCACATAATCACTGCACTTTGGGACCAGCATCAAACTTTATTTCTTTTGGTGAATAAAATCACACTATAAAACTCATCGAATGGAAATATTCCCATGCTCTTTAAGAGAACATAGTTGATCTGTCATGTTGTAGTCTGTATCCTCAGACTGGAATTTGTCACATAATATTCAATAACTATTTCATAACTGATTTATGTATAAAGAATATATTTTTAAAGGATTTATGTGCAGCATGGAAATTGTTAAAAATATGGGCTTCTTGGGGCCAGCAGGTGGTGTGGTGACTTGCCCAGGGCTGACCACTGTTTGAGTTCCAGACCTGGGGGCTTGAAAATTGTTCCAGGTGCATGTGTGTTCATGCCCAAAATTCCAGGAAGAAAATGGAGGGGAGGGGATTGTCTGTCTTTCTTTCTCTCTCTTTCTATCTCTCTGACAAGCATATATGTTCTGTAGCAAAAAACCTTAAAAAAATGAATCAGTCAGCAAAAAAACTTCTGATAAAGGATATTCAGAATCAGATGGCTTCACTGGTGAATTCTATCAATTAATATCAATTCTTCTCATAACCTTCAGAAAACTAGAGAGGAAAAATGCTTTCCAACTCATTCTATGAGAACAGTATTACCCCAATAGAAAACAAGACACAGGCATCACAAAAAAAAAAAAAAAAAAGGACAAAAAAAAAAAAAAAAAAAAAAAAAAAAAAAAAAAAAAAAAAAAAAAAACCCTATAAACCAGCATTTTTCATGAAAGCAGATGTAAAAATCCTCACCAAAATCAACCCAAATCAAATGATGAGGAAATAGTGACATCTCTGTCAGGGAAGTAAAACCAGCCCCAAACTCTCAGCTGAATTTCAGTTACTAATTACCACTTATGTAATACTCACAAATGCTTTTCTTTTCTTTTCTTTCTCTTTCTTTCTTTCTTTCTTTCTTTCTTTCTTTCTTTCTTTCTTTCTTTCTTTCTTTCTTTCTTTCTTCTTTCTTTTTTTAATAATCTGAGCATATTATTTATTATTGCCCTGGACAAAAGTATGGATTATTGCAAGAAGAGAAAAATTAACTTTCAGAGCTAGATAGCAGTAACTTTTAGATGCAGTTCATATTTTAACATAGTCTTTCATAGAATTGGTAAACTAGAATTAAAATTTATGTGGATAAGAACATTGCCAAAGGAACAAGTTCAATAAAAAAAGACCCAAAAAAAAAGAAAAGTTTTGATCTCTTCATTTTAAAGAATTAGAAAGCAATAGCAATTAAATGCTTCAAAAATGACCACATTTATCAATATGACAGAACATGGTCTCGAAAAATTTATACTTAGACAAAAATGACCGTAATGTTTCCTTCACCTTACCTAAACTTTAGAAAGTGCCTTTTTTTCCTGACTAAGCCCTTGACCTCCTCCCCTTTTTCTTAGATCATTTACTTTAGAAAACCTGCAATTATCATCTCTTTCTCTGCCACATTGAGATGCAAATTATCTCCTAACCTCTTGCCACTTTACAACCCAGGAATGAGTCAGATGTATTTTACTTGACCTCGCCTTTTTGAATGACCTGAGAATAATCTTTCTGAAATGTCATCTTCAAGAAAGATAGAGGTCCTATCTCCCAGTCTCTGTGGGAGTGCAGGAGCCTTACTTCAATAAGTACCAATTAGCAAACACATTGGCCTAATTACATTGGCAAACCCTACCTCCAATAGCCTTCAGCTATTCATTAAGCCACTCCAGTGTGTCTAGGGGTTGTATCTCAGGAAAGAAATACTAACAACAGACATAAGAACATAAGGTTCTCCATTTACATGGAAATAGAAACAAAACACAACGAAACTAAAACTAATACAAACACACAAACTTATTTTTTTTCTTCAGTAGAGGTGGGTATTCAGTCTCTCTCCCTATTGTGATAGATTTGACCCTACACATACA
>NW_006207899.1:3007331-3010300 GCF_000334495.1 Tupaia belangeri chinensis
TAGGGAAATTATTCTGATTTGTAAAATTATATGAGAAAACTGTCTATCCAGCTGAGGAAAATTGTTTTTATCCTATTTCCTTTGTAAAAGCAAAATTCAAGTAAGTTAAAAATACAGAAGACAATTACAAAAATATAAACTAATGCATTTATTATTTTATTCATAAAAATACTTTTACATGCTTACAGTTTAAGCACTAGAAACTGATAAAATCCTGCTCTCATAAAATAAAGATAAATCAATCATGGTCAGCAAGTGGCCAGCTGATTAAGGTGCTGGATTCTCTTTTGGCTGACCATGGTTAGAGTCTCAGTCCTGGTGGCTTGAAAATCACACCAGGTGGGTATGTGTGAGTACCCAAAGTCCCAGGAGGAGAACAACAGCTTAGCTGTTCCTCCTGAGCTGTGTGTGGGGGACTTTCCTACTTTCCCTCTCACTGTCTTTCTCTCATGAGCACATGAATGCTATAGTAAAACCCTTAAAAACAAACAAAAAAAAAGATAAATTAGTCTGACTAAATAAAACAAATATTTATTACTTTAAAAGATGTCATACAATTTTTAAAAATAGAAGGAAGAATATTATACTCAAAGACATGCACATATAATTTTTATACAGAATGTATTAACCATTTTTCTAAAATAAAATGTGGGAAAAAAATCTCCAAATGAAGCTAGACAAAAACCTATGCATACATGGTATGTATAACTTGGTAACAAAATATATGTTAAAAACAACCTGGTGTCTATTAGTAAAAAACTTCAAACAAATATAAAGAAAAATGGCATTGTTAAAATGGTGGCGACAGCATTGCTGCGTGACCACGCCCCATTAGAGGATACTTGCCTTCTCGCTTGCCTTCTCTCTTTCTCCACTCTCTCTTTCTCCAGTAAATGCATGCACTTGCTGGCAAATAAAATAAAAAAGGAGAAAGTAAAAGAAAAGTTTTGGAAAAGATTACAAATAATAATATTGAGCAATATGAACAAAAGTCATCACAATAACATTCGGAGTATATGTTAGCTTCATCTGTGTAAAACTTCCATGATAATAGCACAAGCAGTTCTTAGCAGGCTCAAATGAACTAATCTAAGAATGGATGCACAAGACATTGCAGTATTGTTTATGGTTGAGAAACACACAGAAATGTGATGAAAGAACCTAATTTGGAAAGTGGGAAGGCAAACTGCAGAATGAAATATAACATAGCAATTTAAAAATATACCAGAACATATGGGCTAGAATGGATTGATATGTTGTAATGTTGCAAAATAACAAATAAGACAAATTAAATCCCAAACATATATTTAGCGTAGAATCCTATGTATGAACATGTATACAAAACACCACTATGTATTTTCATGGAGGCCTATAAAAATTGAATAATTAAGTAGAAAGTTCAAATAGACTAAAAATACATATAAAATTATTTGGCCTCGAAAACTGTTCAAGGAGGACTTTGGACTCCCACTCTCAGTATAAATTCATACAGTGAGAATGCGGTCTGGCATTATTTGGGAAGTAGGGTAACTTAATAAAATAGAAACAATTTTTAAAATTCTATAAATAATGATGATTCAAAGCATATCATTATCGAATCCTGGCCCAAAAGCAAAGTACTAGAAAATATCTGAGTTTCCAGAAAAACATGTATATTTTTATATAAATTAATGTTTTTATAAATATTACATGAAGTGTACTAAAAACCTTGGGCTGTAAGAATATTTGTCTTAATGTCTCAAGGTATTTTGATATAGAGGATCTTGGAGACTTCAGGCTTTAAAATTCCTAATTTTAATGTCTTACTTCACTCTATCATCTATCAGTATAAATTAGAGGAAGATATTTACTATCTCCACTAGGAAACAGGGTATATAAAATCACCTTCTAAACACAATCGTGCTTTTTAACTGTTTGGAAAACTGCCTGGGATGCAGGGATAAGTCAATAAATGCTGGCAACCATTCCCTAAAAAAGTATATAAGTAAAAAAATGACTAGTACTGAATAAAATACAAATTCCTTTGATAAATTCATAAGGCTTTTTGTTTATTGGTTTATTTAAAATAAAAAACAGACACAGTTTGAAAAAGTGACATGTGTGATATTTGCTTTGCTCCTTGATTAGAAATCTCAACACAGGAAAACTATTAGCTCTCCCTTCAAAGATGCATCTACTATCGTCTGACCCTAAGCACCAGACAGAAATCACTAAAAATAAGAAGTATTACTTCATTAATTCATTGTTTAGATTACTCTTTGCTTGCTAAGTCCTTTAACTATTGGCAAAAAAATGATGATTCAAATAATATAATAAATGATCAGTGAACAATTACTTGAAGTATCGGTATTATGTTTCTGTCAGCAAGATCTGAGAATAGCAAAATCATCTTTTGTGGCAATTAAAACAATAACAACATCAACATTTCTTTTAATGCAGTCACAATTCATGTACTTGAAAATGTCATAATATTATTCCAAAGATTCATTATAACTTAGCTTTTTAAATTAAATTTGATCAAATTTTCATATTCTCTATTTACCAAGAAATAAAATTTTGACTTAAAATTATTCAATGATAAGTTTATCAATAATATAAATAAAATATTCTTATAGGCAATATGTTATTTGAATGTACTGGTAATTTCTAGTTTACTAAATTATATTTCTCAAAACTGACAATAATTGCAAACCTATTTTAACTAAAGTTTATATATAAATAACTTAATAAAGATAATAATTTAATATCAGCTTGGCTTTGGGAACCAGCAGTTAGCGTAATGGCTATGTCGCTGGACTCCCACGTAGTCGACTGCGGTTCACGTCCTGGACCCGGTGGCTTAAAACTCAAGCCGGGCGCGTGTGCGTGCGTGCCCAAGATCCCGAGAGGAGAATGGAGGAGAAGGGATTGCGGCGTGACCATCCCCTCTGGGGGGTGATTTCTCGCTTTCTGTCTCTATGTCTCTCTCT
>NW_006207899.1:3010799-3019207 GCF_000334495.1 Tupaia belangeri chinensis
AGCAGGATGTAGAGGGTCAATTTATTGTAAAAGTATAATCATATTTTTCTAAAATATGATTTGGGAGCCCTCTGTGCAGTTTCATTCCTGTAAGTGTCTGAATGGCATTTGCTATTTTCTCAAAATAAGTTGCTTTTACTTAGAATTTAGTGACATTGTTTAAATTTTGCATAGAAAATTTCTCTATGTTCATAATTCTTTTCATAGTTTATGAAAGGTTTAAAATACATCCAATTCACTTACGCTTGCCACTAAATCTACCATTCATTGTCTTAAATTGTTTCCTTATTTGAGTTTTATGTTTTAAGAACCTCAGTTGCAATCTAGCACTTATAACACAGACAGACTTTGCACTTCTAGGGAGCTAACAACTCATTGCTGGAAATTATATTCCATCTGTCACTTCAACAAATTTCAAGTGTTTCTCTTTTTCAATATTTCAATGCTATATAATTTAATTTAGGATGATTTCTTTAGATGATTCGAGTTCTTAGTAACTGTGAAATCTAATCTAAAAGAAACAAATAAAAACACTTAAAATAATTTTCCTTTTTAAATATTTACTGCTTTGCATTTACAACTTTGTATTTACAACTGCCTTAATCAAGCAGAAATGACTTATGTCATCTTGAGAACTATATTATTAATTATTTAAATAAAATATCAACAAATGAGCAATTCAATTTATTGGTAAGAAGTTGAAATTTAGAAACAAGAAACATGAGTTCAAATACAACCTGTGATGTAATATGTGGTCCTAAAACTTTGGGCAGATTTTATATCAGCAATTTTTTTTTTTTACTTGTAAAATGGGGTTTGAAATAATTTTATTCTATAGTTATTAAGCAATCAATTATTGATCTCCAGCTATGTGCCAATAAGTTTTCTAAGTCCCGGAGACATGGTATTAAACAAAATAGAATCCTTCTAAAAATTCTTCTAAAAATTCTTAAACAAACAAAAAAAAACAACCTTAAAGTATTTGTTGGGTTAGATGTGGAAAAAGACAAAATGAGCAGAATCAAAAGTAAGTGAATATAATATATTCAATTCTATACTTCAGGAAATGATGCTTCTTTTGAAAATAATAACATAAGAAATAGGGACCATTGCATGTCAAGGGTATTTCTAATTGTTCTGTTTGCCAAGATAAATATAAGAAAACTGTATATAAAATTTCTCATAAATTTTGAAGCAATAGACAGATATTGATTTCTATAATAAAGAAGTATAGTTGCATTAAAGCCTCCAGACAGCAAAATAAGTATACTAATTAATAAATGTATAAGTTTTTTTACAAGCTTATCCAGTTTAATCCCAGGTAGGAGATGATTCAAAGAAAAGTAGCTTGTTATTTACTTCTTTATTTTTATTTTTTTACATTTAATTACCATACATCCACGTTTATTGTAGCAATATTGCTAAGACATAGAACCAATCCAAATGTCCATGAAGAGATGAATGGAATGAAAAAGTGTGGCACACATACACTATGGACTTCTGCTCAGCCATAAAACATGAAAACCAAGCAATTGATAGACGGTGAATGAATAAGAAGATATAATGCTTAGCGAAGCAAGTCAGACTATGAAAGAAAGTCATTTTTTTTTCTAATAAAATTTTTCCCCTTAAAATTGAGTCTTGAAAATATTAGTTCTTCAGCTAATGTATACTCATGTCATATGAAACTTGCAACTATATAGAAATAGAGGTTTAGAATTTAAAATATAGACAAACAAAAGATTAATAAAAACACAACAAGGTAAATAAAGAGTGAAGAAAGTTATAAGAAGCTAAATATAGAAACATGAGTAAATAGAAAAGAGAAACTACTATACATAAAAAGAAATTAAGAGTCAGATAAATACTGCATGAAATAAAACAAGATGGCATGAAATATGATGGAGGGCTTAGTAGGTCATTTTGTCTGTGCATGCGTATGCCCCTAATGTTTACATTATTTATGTAAAGTTGAGATTTTTTTATTTTAAAATTTTATTCTTAATTTAATTATTGTATACCTTTACAAAGTTGAGTTTTTGGGTTATCTGTTTTATTACTAGAAAAGGAGTGGTAGTATTCTCTTTACTAGGAGAACCGATTTTTATATCATTATTTCTTTATGTTCTTATGGACTCAAATGTTTCTACATATGCTTAAAGTTCAGTAAAGTTTAAAAAATTGTTTTCAGTTGAAAAATGTTTATGGACTTAATAGATATAAGCTTTTAAGGGGGAGAATCTAAGAAAAGACATCAAAGAGAAAAATAGAGAGACAAGACATTTATGGAAAAAAGAAATTGGTTATTATTGTCTATGGATGATAACGTGTATAGTTTCCCCAACTTGACTGGTGAGAAATGTATTCCTGTTGGAACATTCACTTTACAAGCTAAGTGATGTATGTTACTGAATGCATAAAAGAAATTAAAATAAAGTTAAATTAAATAAAAAAGATACTTTCTTCAAATGCTAGTTATAACCAGTTCATATTAACTTGTTTCACAATATATTGGAATATATGCATTCTGTGTTAATTAAAATATTTTCAACTTGCACCTCGCATTTTTTATTTTTACTGCTTCTATGGTCCTCTCGTTAAGCTCTATCTGTACACTTGGTCCTTTTAATTCAGGTTGAAAGGTTTGCAACATTGTGTATCTTTAGAACCCTACTTCATAGTACATAGGGGATAGAAAGTGAACTAGTGTAACAACAAAAATAAATTTATTTAACAAAGCAAACAATCAAAACTTTCTAAAGTTAAAGATATATATTAATATAAATTATGACATTCAATATTAATTTATTATTCACCAATTTTTTTTGTATTTTGATTTTTCTAAACACTTTTAAATATGGAATGCATTTTCGCCATTATTACCTGTCATACCCTACTCATGCCTCAAAAATTTCACCTCTGGGATTAAACCTTGCTTCATCCCCTCATCTTGTTCTTTTGCCTCTGCTCATGTCTAATATTTCTGCATGATGTTCTTATTTCCTGTTGTGAGGGAAACATTGCTGTAATTTACCTCATTTGATAGAGAATTGAGAATAAAATCATTATGAATCTTTTTTATTTTTCAAAGAAAAATATGTATTGTGTCTCCATCAGTGCAGAGTGAAAATTGGAACTGAGTTTCCTTAATACCTGTGATATTCATTATGGTATCATTCTGCTTGAGGACAGAGGGCATATCTTACTCATATTTTTATTGGGCACAGCTCCTATTATGAGGAGTCTCAAATAGATTCAGAGTTCATTAAATGCTTGTTGAATTTAATTGCTTCAGTTCTTTTCTAATCCACTCCCTATTTCAATGCCTAAAGAAGAATTGCATTTTCCAGGCTGGCACATTTGGCTTTCCTACAAAAAAGTAGTAGCAATTGCCACTCCTCTAGGAAGACATGAATAATGACTTCAATTTTATGACTATCAATAGTAGAACGCTAGTGACCAAGAGACTAATGCAGAGTAGAAATTTGAAGAAGAGTGAGAACTTGTCTCTCTCCATTTTCCATGTTAACATTATTCTTGGAAAGAGAAAGGAAAGTGATTTCCTTCTTTGTAGACACTATTCCCATAGGGGAATCAGAATGTTCCTGGTATACTGTCAATCATTAGTTCTTTTGAAAAAAATTCTATGGCTTTTTTTTTTGGTTAAGATGCTTCACTAACTAAAACAGTGAATACAAATATACCTATTATATTATCATTACTATGACTACTATTATTAATTCATCAATAGCAACATATTGACTCACTATTTAGTAAAGCAAAAATTTAGCAAACAGGGAATAGGCTTAGAACTGTACCCTTGAGCTCTCATAAAAAGCTATGCATCCAAAACAGCAGTTATGCGAAATCAGCTCATCAGTTAGTTCAAGTAGCTTATAAAATGTCATTTAGCAAGGAGACTCAAAAGAAAATTATCTTCAGATCTCATTAAAAAGGATGACTCAGTTGTTCTTATCCATGTCATAACATTTACACTTAAATTTATGCTATTTATTCTCAACAAATTAAAGATGACCTTGCTTAGACTAAATTATTAAAGACGTCAATTAGCTAATATCAAAATTTTAAAGGTCCTTGTAGGATCAAGTCCTATATAATTCAAAGCGGAATATACATAGTCTAATGCCAATTGCTAGTGTTTAGACAAATGATCATGTTGATTTCTCTATAAAACATAAAATTAGAAGAAAACAATACAAAGGAAAACCCACGGAGTTATCCACTAGACAGTGAGGATCAATATACAATGAAGACTTTTTTTATAAGTTGAAGCTTATTATTTATGAGATAAGTACTACTTTCATTAGTATTTAAAGATAGCACCAGAGATTTGTATAAATAAAAGGAAATTTACTGTCATAAATAAATCAGGAAAAAACTTAATGAGACACATCCATTTACATGTTTCAACTGTTCCTTGCCTCTGAGGGATACAGTTTATTGTAAAGATATGCAATGATTTCTTCAGGTCTGTGATGAATTTATCCACATGGCTAATTCTTCTCAAATACCTATAAATTCAACATAAAAAAGGGACATGGACTTAAATAGAACATCCATTAGGAGAATTGTGATCATTCTACCAGAACATAATTTAAAAATGTTGATTTTGTAAAGAAAGTCCAATAGGAACAGGGCAGA
The DNA here is from genome assembly GCF_000334495.1 of Tupaia belangeri chinensis. NCBI lineage: Eukaryota > Metazoa > Chordata > Mammalia > Scandentia > Tupaiidae > Tupaia > Tupaia belangeri. Next base: position 3,015,462 of record NW_006207899.1, read on the forward strand.
ATATTAGCCATATCTACTATGAGATTTGTGATTTTTGATAAAATAATCTGTCCTAAAGTGATCTTTTATGTTTTCTGAATTTCATAAATTGGTTACTTCTTTGGGATAAGACCAGTAAATCCAAGTTACAAAGCAAATGTTATGTCTAAGAAAACAAAGGAACCATTATAAGCATTGAAATTGTAGCTTTAATTAATTTATGTATTTGATCATTGGAGTAGAGCTTGAGATGAAAATAATACAGAACAAAAAGACTTTAATAGGATGAATTGATTTTGAAGATTGATTACTAGAAACAGTGGAAGCAACAAAGATAAATTAAAGATATAATGGCCCTGATATTGTAAGCCAAATTTGTTCATTTCTATCTATAGAAAACATATGTGCTTATCAGTGGCATGGTGGTTAAGGTAGGTGGATCCCACATGGTTGAATGCTTGGTTTGGGTCCAGACTCAGCAGTTAGAAAAACACACCTAGCACATGTACATGAGTGGCCCAAATCCCAAGAGGACAGTGGAGGAGAAGGGATTACAGAGTGGCTATCCCTTTGCTTTCTCACTTTCCTTCTCTCCCCATCTCTCTGCCAAGTGAGAGCAAAAAAAAACTCTCAAAAAGAAAAAGAAAAACGGAGAAAACAAATTTTATCCATTTCCCAATTTTATTGAACCCAAGTCCTTAAAAAAAAAAAATCCAAAAACATAAAAGTGTTGCATGTGGAGTAGATACAGGAACTTAACCCAAACAGTATAGTACGAATGATTGATTTGGTTGAGATTCAAATACTGGCCCCATGCTTTGCTTGTTGTGTGACTTTGGATAAATTATAATTAATCTGTAGCTTTGTTTCCTAATATATGAGTGCGTAAAATAGACATTTCATAAGATAACTGAGATAATTCCAGGAACTTATCTGTGTAAGATACTTAAAGCAATGTTGGACTTAACTTTAACATTTCATGGACATTTTACTTATGCCATAATCTCCTAAATCAACATTTTGAGCTGAGTTTTGTTACTTCGCTGAAATAATCTAATTTTAAGATAAATTTGGAAAAATATTCTCTATAATTTATCTTAAAATTAAATTTTCATATGTAGAACAAATTATTGCTGCAATTGTAATTCATTCCTTTTTGCTCTGGTTAGAACACTTACAAACCCTGAATTCTCCCTTCACTTTCTCCTGACTGGAGAATCTTAGGAAATATTATTCATCTAGAAACAGAGTAGGAATTACAGTTCATCAAACTCAATTCAAAGAACATTTTTTAAAAGAGGATTTCAGTTGATATCTCCTCCCATGCAGAAATGTTCACTCACTCACTTCTGTGACTTTCTTCATGCCACTGACTAAATACCTCATTTGCAACTATGTAAATGGTAATTTTGCCTAGGATTAGGGATAGGTATTCAAAAAACTTCTATCAAACTTTTTCAAAATCTTGTCACCAAGGATATACTTGGATTCATTTAGTCCCTGATCAAATCCTCACCACTGTATTACATTAGATAACACAGATTAAAGTAAAAATAAATCCTACACATTGAATATCTAAGTACAACATATATTTGTCCTATGACAAAATGGACACAAAATGAAAAATTATTTGCTGATGATAATGTGTAAGGGAATATCTTTGTTTGGACTAGTATTTAGTTTATTCATGCTGGGAAAATTTATTTTGTATGTCATAAATATGTACAGTGATTAAATGAAAAGAAAAGAAAAAAATTTATTAAAAAAAGTGTTTCTAAAATTTTACTTGATGGAAAAATACATACAGTAGGAAATAATTATTAGAAAATCATGACAGTGCTTAACTGGGTAATAAGAGAAAACTGTCTAAGGAAGTTAAATTATATATATATATGCATATATATATATATAATTTAAGACTATAGGGCACGTGTGCTTGACAGAGAGACAGAGAGATAGGAAGTGAGAAATCAATCCCCAGGGGGGATGGCCACACCCCAGTTTCTTCTCCTTGAGTCTCATCTTGGGATTTTGGGCATGCACACTCATGTGCCCAGCATAAATTTTAAACCTCCAGATCTGGAACTTGAACAGTGGTCAACTACATGAGAGTGCAGCAACATAGCTGTTAAGCCATCTGCTGGTTCCTGTATTGCTTATTTTAAATTAATAAAGTTTTTATTACTTCATATATATTAATCCATTATTTCACAAATATATGCATATATATAGCATATATACACATAACATATATATAACAATAATTGTGTGTATACACATACATATATATATATATATATTCTATATATATTCTAAAAGGAATATATTAGGAATAGGAGTAGGAATATATTAGGGATATATAATTCCTATTAGAAATAGAAAAAATATATATATACATTTATATATATATTTCCTATTCCCCAACAGTGTTTCTATTACAGTGTTCTCCTTTCTCCTCTTATCTATGTTTCACTCTTCAGCTTCGATTTTACAGAGCAGACAGCACATATTTATTTTTAATAATTATTTGTCTGTCCTTGCTGTGTAATAGAAACTTAATATTTTTAAAAGAATATCTGAATGAATGATATTCTTCAGATATTCATTACACTAACTGCTGGTCCCTTTTTTCTTTTTCTTTTTTTTTTTTTTTTTTGGAGAGGTTTTCACTTTAGGGCACATGCACTCGCCAGAAAGACAAAGAGAGACAGAGAGATATAAAGTGAGAAAGCAAAGATGTTCATGAAGAAACTAGATAAAAATTAATAGATTAAAATAAAAGTAAAGACTGTAAGTCAGATGACATTCCAAACTGTGGTTGAAATATTTTAAGTGCCAGTTAAATTCCATCATATTTTCCCTATAGTACACACTGTGAAGACAATTTTTGTAATTTTGCGTGTTAGAGAAACATATTCTCATGTATCTCTTGGTGTTTTTCCACCATTCACTCACTTAATCATTGGCTATTATATAGTTCCCTCTTATTTAGGATTTTGCTTTCTGAAATTTCAGTTACCTACAGTCAACCATGGTTTGAATATTAAATTAAAAAATTCTATAAATAATAATGTTTCAAGTTGCACACTATTTTGAGTAGTACAATGGAATCGTGAATTGTTCTTCTCTGCTTCACCCAGGGCAGTCTTGGTTTCTGCCTATGGCCCAAGAATAACTGTTAGTAGCACATGTTTTCTTCAAAATTTTCTGTTTAGGATGATAAATTAAATAATGACAATAAATAAAATGATTTTGAAGTTGTAGTAATATTTAGCATTCATCAGAATTTATCTAAATTTAATTTTCCACAATCACATTATTTATAAGTACACAATGACATGACATAATTTAAAAATATTTGTAAACAATTTTTAATTTGCATATTAATCTAGTAAAATAATTTTAGGTTTTTACTTTGTACTTCCAACTCACAGATCTTATACAATGTAGTATGTGAAATCATTAAAAATATTTTTAAAAGCTCTTAATTTATAGAATACCCTCTTTTGTACCTTTTTTTATAACTTATTCACTATAAAGGCTAATATGGAATGTATGACCAATAAAAATATTGTTAAATAAAATAGTAAGTTGAACCATTTATTTTAATGACCATTATTATATTTACTTTGCATAATTTTTACTAGCAATAAAAGTGGAAATTATAGAGATAAAAATATTAGAAATTCAACTTCAATGGTGTTAAGTTAAAAAAATAATGATCTAATAGAGGAAATATAGTCTTTTTTTTTTGGGGGGGGGGGGGG
>NW_006207899.1:3019436-3031849 GCF_000334495.1 Tupaia belangeri chinensis
TAATAGGTGAAATTGGGTGGTGTTTGTTTGTGGGGGGGGGAGAGATTTTCACTGTAGGGCGCATGCGCTCGCCAGACAGACAGAGAGAGACATAGAGACAGAAAGCGAGAAATCACCCCCCAGGGGGGATGGTCACGCCGCAATCCCTTCTCCTACATTCTCCTCCCGGGATCCTGGGCATGCACGCACACGCGCCCGGTGTGAGTTTTAAGCCACCGGGTCCGGGACACGAACCGCGGTTGACTACGTGGGAGTCCAGCGACATAGCCATTACGCTAACTGCTGGTTCCCGGAAATATAGTCTTGTTGATCCAACAGCTCAATAACTTTGGATGATAATCATTACATAACGTATAGGACTGAAGACAAATAATTCTATTACCTCATCTGAACATTAGTGTTATCTATCAACATAGCATCCTATACAACATCATCTTTGACCAAAATTCTTATCACACAGAAAAGGAGATGTGATAATGAGATTATAGAAATCTAATTTTCTTATATCTCTAGGTTGCAAATAACATAAAAATTACCACACTAATATAAAATGGGTCAATCTTTGAAAGACTCAGTCAAGAAACTCTTTACTGTGGTGGCCTTCCCATCCAGAATGTGGCATGTATCTGAAATCAGAGATAATCAGAAAGCACTTTGTTAAGTTGAGCTAGTATGCACAGGTCTTAGAATTAAGCTATGGTATTTAAAACATCTCTTCTCACCCTCACATGTAATGGTTATTTTTTAAATTATTGTTTATTATTACAATTTATACATTCAATCATTATACATTATTTAGATTGTAAAGAGATTTCTCATTCTATGACCTTAGCTTATTTTTTTTAGAGATATTCACTTCTGAGGATGGTATTGGAAAGATTATGGAAAGTTACACAACGATGGTAGCAATGGTATTAAACTAGTAAATTTGAATACTACTGGATTAGTACTGTATTGTTTGAGGTAATTGATTCTGATTACCACAAGGGCATTGATTGCTGTTATACACTGAGAGCAAGGAAGACTAAATGTGAAACCAAAGAAAGTCATTATTAGTATCTCCACATCTGATGATAACTAGCAGTGGGAAACTAAATAATCACAAAACTGTAAAACAAAGCAACCGAGAAACATACCGAGTGGGGTAGTCTGGATTATCCTGTCAGGCAAACAGACAAGACTAGGCAAAATATTGAGTACGTGAATTTAAAGTTACAGTAAAGAAATTATTCATCTTAGTTGTAGCCTGAGGACCATCTACATCAGTGGAGACAGTAATTTGTGTTACTAGCTCTCTCACATTGGTTCAGAAAAATCAGGAATAGCCACCACTTTGAAAAAAAAAAATTCTTTATTTTAGTTTTGCTATAGGCTCCTGTACTTGCCAGAGAGAGAGAAAGAGAGAGAGAGAGAGAGAGAGAATTAAATCCCCTCCCAGGGGAAGGGAGGTTTTATCCATTGCTTCAATCCCTTCTCCTCTACACTCCTTTTGAGATTTTTGGGCACACATGCAAAACTGCACAGAATTGTTTGCAAACTGCTCAAACCTGGAACTCAAATCTCACTGACTGCCATGTGGGACCCAGCCTCTCCACACCACTTGTTAGCCTGAGGAAAATCTTTTTTTTTTTCTTAAGAGGTTTTTGCACTAGGGCACAAGTACTCACCAGAGAGAGAGACAAAGACAGAGATAGTGAGAGGGAAAAGTGAGAAACCACTCCTCAGAGTCGATGACCACATCACAATCCCTTCTCTTTCACTTTCCTCCTGGGATCTTGGGTATGCAAGTAGACATGCCTGGGTCTGGGACTTGAACCGTAGTCAGTCATGTGGGAGTCCAGTGATATAACTGCTGTGTCTTCTGCTGGCCCTGAGGAAAACTTTTTAACAGTTGAAATTTTCCTTTAGAAAAGAAATTATCGTTATTCTCTTAGGAAAAGGAAGATGATAGCTAGATGTTATAGTTTGGAATCTATTTAGAAGGAAGAGCAAGAAAAGGTCTCTTAAGTACATGAGATACAATACATTTGACACAAACCTGGCATTCTTCATTTTTTTCTACCTGCTGTTTTCTCTCTGTTGATCAACAGTGCACCATGTCAGGCCACTGCTCACTTTGCAAACTGAGATTAAAAAACAGGTTGGCAAACATGAATGGCAGATATATAACTTTGCTATCCTATTCTCTGTATGAGAAACCACAAGTGTTTCAGAATTACTAGTACTGTTCCTACAAAGTAAACTTCAATAACATACTGGTGGAAACAAATATATTACCTTCATGGAATAACTAGGTCTGTTCACTGAGTTCTTAATTATTTCCCACAAAGATAAGAATCAATTCATGCATAGGGATAATTGACAATATATTCTTCGCTGGCTGATTTTCCTTTACTGTCTAACTTTACCTTTCCTTGTTGGCTTTCGTATTTTTAAATAAAACACTTGAAACTGACCTCTTGTCTTGAGTTATGCTTCTTTGGGAATCCAAATCAATATAAATGACATCCTGTATCTTGAGTAGCTTCTGAAGACTACATACAAACAATGAGTATGGTAGAATTAATGAAATGTGAAGTGAAGAGTCAAAAATAGAAAATAGGAAATGGGAGAGAACTTCATAGAGATAGTCTCTTTGCTTTATCTCTTCCTTTCAGTCATATTGTAGAACTCTCATATGGCAACCAAACATATTTACTTTGCATGATTAACTTCCCAGTGGAAACCAACATTGAATTGTTCCCCATCACATCACTTAATAGGTGTCCTTGACACCTATTATGTCTTCTCTTTCTCTTGCAGTTAGGAGTTACATCTCTGGGAGAAATGTGTAATATTTAAAGACTTCATCCAACTTTAGCTTTCATTTAAGAGTATCACTGGCAGAATTGTAGGTTTGCATCCTAGGCTAGAATTTTAAGCTACACTTGGGTATTCAGGTGGACCATTGGGATATCATTACAATAGATGACATGACCACAGTATTACAGGAACTTAAATCTAACATTATGAATATGATGCAGGTAACAAGTCTGGCAATACATGGTTAATATACACAGGAAGACTACTTTTCTATGACTAGCTTTAAATATGACCTGAGGCACATGATGAGTAAAGCATTGTATAAAGTCAAATCAGTTCACAAATATATGAACTTACAATTATATTCTACATGATAAAAGGTTTGCAGTCTGCCTTGAAAAATGAGTTAACATATTAAAAAATAACAGTCTTATCTAGTGTTGTTGTGTTTTGTGCTTGAAATAATAAAAATTCATTTTAGCATGTCTAAACTTTTGAGAAATGCCTAGTGTTATTTTTCTTATGAATAGAAAAGAGCCATCAAATCTTTTTAGATATAAGTCATATCAACTTATAAAATAATTTTGTGTTATCAGTTTTTCACTCAATCTGCAGTTACTGAATATTAGGTGGCTTATTGAGTATTTCTGTTCATAAACTATTTTAAATGATCAAAATGTTTAAAATATATTAGTCTTTAATATATTATGAAGTACTGAATAATATTTACTAAATATATATTTCAATATACATAAATTAATAAGTAGGTAGTAGTGAATATTTAAGAACACAAACTTACATATACTCTATCTGTATATACACTTATTTCTGCCTTTTGCCAGAAAGCTTGTAAAATAACATACAACCAGAAGTACATTCCATCAAGTAAAGCAATTAAAGTACACATTGATGATATTGATAAGGGATATGGAATAAAGAAAAGCTAAACATGACCAGTAAAAATACATATAAGCATAGATTTCAAAAATGCATGGTAAAATTGGAAGTATTTATGTCAATACCAGCAAAACACAAAGATACTTTTCTTGGTACTGACTCTAGAACTCTCATAAAAGTAGTTCAAGGAAACTTATAGTAAAAATAAAACTAGAGAAAAGTGTTATAAAATTTGTTTTGGTAGACTACTCTAATCTTTGAAGAATTTCAGTAGAGATATTTTTTTATAAATATCCAAACCAAAATATTCTTGATTTCACCATAAAATTGATCATTATAAATAAAATTTTAGTGATTATTGTTTACAATTAAAGAAGCTTAAGGTGTTTTACATACAGGAATATCTACTACCACACTATGCTGAGAGATAATTTCCAGAGGAGCAACTATGATCCCTGCTAGAGAAGTTCTACATCCACATTTTGAAAACCAAAAGTATTCTGTATTCATGTTCTCATTTAAAATGTCATTATCAGGGGACTGAAGGTAGTCACAATCCAATAGTAAGCTCCTATGAATTTATTAAGATGGGAGCTAGACCTAAATGATAATCAGTATTTAATTAAGAGAAAAATTATGTGTATATTGATCCCAGGATGCTTTTCTTCACAAGCTGTTAGAATATGAGGTATGTTTCATGTTGAGTAAATTCTCTACACAAGTTTGATGTATAGCGATTGAATACATAAAAATAATAATAGTTATAATAAAAATTAAAATAGAATAAGAGGTCCAGCTCTACTTTCCATATGAATGTACATAGAGCATGTCTCAGAGTCAATGTGGGATGTGTGATGAAACAAGGAAGGAGGAAAATAGTTTATAAGCGTAGTGTAGTGGCAGAAACATGGATGAAGGCGGGATGTGTGTGTGTTTTTGCAGGTGATGTAAGTGGAAGAATTGAGTACAGAATAAGAAACCTAAAATGATTACTAGCTTATTCTCAAGTACTAGTCAACCAAATTAATAATAAATTAATTCTCCAGGCTTCTAGCATATTGAGACTCTTGTTTTCTTTTGTTTTCAACACTACACAGAGATCAAGGAACTAAGATTCCTATTTTTTATTTTTTTTTTCAAGAGACTATTTTTGCTTTAGGGCTCTTGTGCTAGCTGGAGAGATAGAGATAAAAAAAATGGGAAATCATCCCCTGACAGGATGGTCAAGTAGCAATCCTTTGTCCTCCATTCTCCCCTCTGGAGTTTAGACACACATACATGCATTCTAGAGAGTTACAAGATGCAGGGTCTAGGACTCAAACAGTGATAAGTCACATGGAAGCCCAGCACTTCAACTACCAGCTGGCTGCAAGATTCCTAATTTTTATGCAAGTTAATTGGTTCAAAATCTAGGATTTAGAACATGAATAGACACATGGTTGTTATTAGACATTTATTCTGCTTTTTCTCTTACAGAAAGTTTTTATTATTTTTGTTTGTGGTGTATTCAAATTTATAAGAAAAGAAAAGCATATTTCTTGGATTCCTGGATAGAGGGATGACCATGTCTCTCATTTTTACAAGAAATAAGCACAAGTTTATTGGGGGTTCCTAGGCATTTGACTTTTTCTGATGGAGTATTTAAGTCTTTGTTCTGTTTGATCTAAAACGCAAATAAAAACTTAGAGTTATAATAGATATTTGTGGTCCTAGTAAAGGCAGGGAAACAGGAAGAAAAGAAAGAAGGAAAGATGGGACAGGTTAAAATATACTAAGGGATCATGGTACATATACCAACACCTTTGATGGACTTCTTATTGTTTAATGAAAATAAGTCCTATTTGACTAGACCACTGAAGTTCTATTACTTATACGCAATTTCTAAATGATTCAGAATATTGTTCTCTAAGTAATCACAGTGCAAGAAGTGAATCAAGATTAAGATCAACAAGTCTATCCATTGTTCCACAGACAAACAAATACAACTTCCAAACAGATGTCCTACATGGTGTCTCTAATTACACTTCTAAATACTCCATAGGCATTTTGAATATATTATTGAGTTTAGAACTATAATTTTGGTGGGTGTTTGTTATTAAAAACACAATACATTTTGCAATTAACAAGGTTAGATGTATACAGTGTATTTTAAAATTGAGTCTTAAATATCTTTAAATACAGTTGTGCATGGTACTTTCTGAAACGGTGTGTTGAAATTTTTGTAAAAATTCAAACTTGTATTTAAAAAGAGAAAGGCGGTTCCTAGCAAATACTTTGAAAGAAATTTAGAACTCATCTACAAAAATAGCTGAAGTTGTATTATCTGAGGCATTTGCTCTGGGACTTGCAATAAATTAGTCTTTGAAATCTTTGTTACAGATTTATCACTTTGAGCAAAATTGTGATATTTACCAAATAAATAAGACTCGGAAGTTTGAAAACAAATCTTGAGCATAATTGGTTAATACAGAAAACTGAAATTGTATGTAAGCCTACACGTATTATCTGTGAAGTTGTGTGTGTGCAGTACTGGAGGAAAAAATACTGGCATTTATTTTTATTCAATAGTATGAATGTATCAAATTCCAAAAGCAATCCACCCAAGGTCAAGCTTATTTTACACTTTTTGAAATACTGGCCTTGCATAATTTTAAACTAAGTAAGCCAGTATTCAAAATTAATTAATTCAATATTGAAGCATGGAGGTTTACACCTCCTCTTAAATAACTGGAAGATCTGGTATGCACTTTCAATATGACAATGATCGCCTGTAGCTAATTAGTGCCTTCCATCATTATACGCAATGTGAAATGCACAATTACAAATACCTGCAATTATATGAATATTTACTTGCAAACGCCTTCTTCGCACCACAGTTAAGAACTTCAGTATGCATAAGTGCTCACTACTCCGCACTTGAAGACACCTTATTTTTGTATATTTGTAGACTCATATTCCTCAGGATATTTATCTCAGAGCAGTGTCTGCCTCCCTGGAGAGAACACTGTAGCACAGTAAGTTTCGACATTAGATTGACAAAAATACATCCCTGAAGGAGAGAGAAAAAAAATGATCTTTTTGTATGTATGTATATAGGTGTGTTGCTCCAGATTGTAGGAAACTGTTACATTATCATCCAGTGGTATTTGGTAAAGTGAGAAAACTGGAATAAACAGTGCTTGATACAGGCATTTAAGGAAAAAATCTGTAATTCAGAATTGGTGAAGAATCTTGGATAGGTTTTAGAATATTTCTTTATAGTGTAGATTATGTTTCATTGCATGAAAGCTGAGTAAAAAAAATATTTAAGATGATAACTGTTTTCAGGGAATTTGCCCAACAGTCACAGTTTTCCCTTCACTGGAGTGGAATAAGAGCAAGAAAACCACTGAAGAGAGGAAAAGAGAGAAATGGAAGAACAGACAACTGTCATGAGTAGAATATTTTGGCGAAAGTTGTATATATATATAAGTCAAAGTTTGAAAGCTGTAAGAATGAGACACTCTAAACTTTCTGTGTACCATCATAAAAATTCAGAGAATATGTTGGTTTATGAAGATTTACCTTAGAGTCAGTTTAGTATGCCGGGGTAATAATAGCTTGATTATATGATTTAATATGCTGTCACCTACAAGTAGCTCTCAGGAGTTTCCAAGCTTTTAACTCTTATAAAAAGTCAGAAAAAGAAAATTATATATCACATTATATTGTCATTGTTCCATCTGCTTGTTGAAATATAATTTACATATCATAAAATTCATCTATTTAAATAGTACCGTTAGATACATTCTTGTAAATGAGTCTATGTGAACAATTGTCATCACAATCCAGGCTTACCACACTGCCATCACCCCACAAAATGTCTTTTGTTTTTAAATAATTATTTAATTTTACTTTTTTTGTTTATTTTAATTTGATCAGAGAGGGACAGAGTGAGAGAGAGACAGAAAGAGAGAGAGAGAGAGAGAAAGCCACCAGGTCTGGGACTCAAACTGAAGTCCAGGACCCTCAACCATCACACACCTGCTGGCCCCCCACCCCACAAAATGTCTCCATGTCCATTTGCAGTCAATGTCTTATCTGCCTCCTGCTCCCAGAAATCACTAACCTACTTTCCATCTTTATCTTTTCTAGATTTTTTTTATTTAAAAAAATTTTAGACAGTTTTTTTTCTATGTGATGTGTGTGTTCACCAGAGAGATAGAGAGAGATGGAGAGACAGAAAGTGAGAAATTCTCCCCACCCAGGTATGGTCATGCCACAATCCCTTCTCCTCCATTATCTTCTCGGGACCTGGGGCACGCAGACAAATGTACCTGGCCTGAGGTTTAAGCCACCAGGTCCAGGACTTGAATCATAGTCAACTACGTGGGAATCTAGCAACATAAACATCACATCTGCTGGTCCCTTTTCTAGAATTTTAAAAATAAATGTATTCATATAATATCTACAAGCATCATTCAACTCATTGGATGCATTGGATATTCATTTTCTTTTATTGTTAAGTAATATTTTATTGACTGGGTATATGATGCTGTTTTTCCTTTTGGGAAATCTCAGGGACAATGCCATAATGCAAGAATGCTGTTCTAGGAAGCTTTGTGTGAACCCAAGTTTTATCTGTGTGTGTGTGTGTGTGTGTGTGTGTTTGTGTGTGTGTGTGTGTGTGTGTGTGTGTGTGTGTGTGTAGATATTTAGTATTCAAATATTTGGGTTTTAGGCTTACTGTTTTAAGAAAATGATAAACCTGGGGGCTCATAGGTGGCATGGTGGTTAAGGTGCTGGATTCTCACAAGACTTTAAATCCTGAATCTAGTGGCTTGAAACTCACGTGGGAGCATGTGTACATGCATACCCAAAATTCCTGAGGGGAGAACAGAGAAGGAGGGATTGTGGTTTGACCAATCTCCCACAAGATAATTTCTCACTTTCCCTCTCTCTGTCCGTAACTCTCTCCAGCAAGCACACACATCCCTATGGCAAAAAGAGAAGAAAAAAAAAAAAAAAACACTACAAATAAAATGATAGACCATTCTTTCCACAGTGTCAGTGCCACTTTACTTTTGTGACGTGATGTGGTTTCAGCATCCTTGATAATACTTGATACTGTCAGTCTTTTTGTATACAGCTGTCTCTCTTTACTTTGAGGAGGACTGGTTGTAGGATACTTCCTGATAGCAAAACCCACAGATGCTGAAGTCTGTGTATTGATTCCAAAGTGGTGTGATATTTACATATGACAAATGCACACTCTCCTTTATACTTTAGCTTATCTCCACATTCCTAGAATACTTAATACAATGTAAACACTATATAGGTGTTATACTACCTTGGCTTTTAATTTGTATTCATTGTTTTGCTTTCTTTTCATTTATTTATTTTTGGAATATTTTTGATGGGCGATTAGTTAAAACTGTGGATGTGAAGCCTACACAGATATGAAGGGCTGACTGTGCAGCTATTCTACTAGGTGTGTAGTGTGATGTCATTGTCATTTCATTGTATTTCCATAAGACTAGTGATAGTCAACATCTTTAATTCTGTTTATTTACCACGTGCATATTGTTTGCAGGTGAAGCATCTATTCAAATTTTTGTTCATTTTTTGAAAATTATGTTTTTTATAAACTAATATTAAAAGTCATTTATTAAAAAAATATTTGATTTGCAAATGCAATTTTGAATTCTGTGTTTTTTCCTTTTTTTTTTCTATAGGACATATGCACTCACTGGAGGGAGACAAAGAGAAATTAGGAGAGAAAAAGTGAGATAGTACACTCCTCCCCTCCCCCCAGAGGGAATGAACCTTGCCGCAATTCCTTCTCCTCTTTCTTCTAATGATTTAGATGTGCCCAGTGTGTTTTTCAATCTGCTAAATCCAGAACTCAAACTGTGCAGTTGGCTATATGTGATCTTATTGCCACACATGGCTGGCCCTCTGTGGGTAATTTTTAATATTCATAATGTTGCCTGTCAAAGAGAAAAATGTTTTGTTAGTGATACGGTTTAATAACTTTTTAATGGATCTTGCTTTTGTTTTATGTATAAAAACACTTTGTTAACCCAAGTGCACAAACAATTTCTGCTTATTTTTTTTTAAGTTTTATAATGCTATATTAGGCCTACTATCCATTTCAGTGTAACTATTGTGTATATTGTAATATTTTACACATTTTTTTCTTTATCATAGTTTTCTAACTGAAAAATAACTATTGAAAATCTGCCTAGTGACTTGAAATTCTATATCACACTTTCTTTAGATTTTTTTTTCTTTTTTTGGAGAATTTTTTGCTATAGGGTGCATGCGCTCGCCAGACAGACAGAGAGAGTCAGAGAGACAGAAAATGAGAAATCAGTCCCCAGAAGGGATGGCCACGCCACAATCCCTTCTCCTCCATTCTCCTCTTGGGATCTTGGGGACACATGCACAGGTGCCCGGCGTGAGTTTAAGCTGCCAGGTCCGGTACTTGAACTGTGGTTGAACACGTGGGAGTCCAGCGACATAGCCATTACGCTAACTACTGGTCCCATTTAGGTAAATTTTTACAATATTTCTGCTCTTTGAGAATCTCAAGTTTAAATTATGCCTCAACTAGCAATACTGCAAAGGAATTTTCTCTTATTTGTCATGATAAATTTCAGAAGTTAATATTGGGCCAACATTTTTACCCCAAAAGACATCAAAGATATTTTAATTGATTGTGAGAGCTGGTGGTGTGGTGGTTAAGATGGCTGGATCCCACATTGCCAATCATGCAGCTTGCATCTTAAAACCAGTAGCTTGAACAATATGCCAGGTTTGTGTAGGTATCTGCTCAAAATCCTGAAAGTAGGGAGAAATGAAGAAAAAGGGAATTGAGGGTGGCCATAATCCATGGGGGTGCTTTTCCATTCCAACTTTGTCTTTCTCTCCAGCTAGGACATTTTTAAAGATGATAATAAAAATATAAAAGATGTATGGAAAAATTAAGTAAAAAATGTAACTTTCTAAAAAAGTATTTTATTTTTTATTTCTCATACATAATTTAGTTTTCCTTGTGTCATTTGTGGAAGAGTCAGTGTCCAAATTATGTGCTGAAATAAGTAAATTAAATATCTTTTATTGGGACCAGCAATTAGTGTAATGGCTATGTCGCTGAACTTTTATGTAGTCAACTGCGGTTCAAATCCCAGACCCAGTGACTTAAACACATCGGGCATGTGTGCATGAGTGTCCAAGATCCCAAGAGGAGAATGGAAGAAAAAGGATTGTGGCATGGCTATCCCCCCTGGGAGGTGATTCCGCTCTTTCTGTTTCTCTGTCTCACTCTGTCTTTCTGGTGAACGCACACACCCTATAGCAAAAAACTCTCTCTCTCTCTCTCTCATATATATATATATATATATATATATATGAATTTTTTCTCTCCCTCAGAACTTTTATCCAACTTAGAACTTGACGTACTATGTTTGCAACATTAATGAAAGAATTTCTATATTATCAGCCACAATATGTTTAAAAGTAATAATGTATTTCTTATTGTTTTTACTCTAAAAGTTGAATTATCTACTTAATAGGTCATTAAATTTTATGGCGCAGTATTCTCTAAATCACAGACATTCGGTACATATTGAGTGGGGACATACGAATTTACAAAAGTGAGAATTGAATTGAAAATATGTATTTTAAAATTTAGTTTTTTAGACAGACTGGTCTCTGCTCTCCAGCAGAGCCCCAGTTCCATCTCCAGACTCCTGGCCAGCAAGGGGCTTTGAGGTAGGGCCATCACTGTCCCCAGCCCCAGGTCCAGCTCTCCCAACCCAAGAGCCCCCCCAAAAAAAAGGTAGGCAGTTTTTTCTTTGTTCTTTTTTCTTTTCTTAATTTCCTACTCCACCTTGCCCCACAGACTAGCCTCCTCTCTCCAGCAGAACTCCAGTTCCACCTCCAGCCCCCTGGTAAAACACAATTTTCTTTTTATTCTCCTTGGCATTCTTTTCTTTCCTCTTATATTATCATCTCCTCCTCATCATCCATCCTCCCAGAGACTAGGCAGATCTAGAATCACATTTCTGAAATATCCTAGTATTGTAAGTCTCCCTGGGATCGATCCTCCCTTTTACTAAATCCCCTATGATAAAGGAGATACTGCTCTTCAGACACCTGAATGGAATACTCCTCTTGAGATCACAAACACAACAGAAGAGAGATTTCAGCACACATCAGTATACAGCAAAAGGGAAATACACTTGATTCTAGTCAAAGAAACATTCTCCTAAAAGGTATCTAAAAGTGAATACATCTCCCAGTGGCTAGAAGTAGAAGAGCCTCGGGTCTGAATAAGCCAGAAAATATGTCACCATAAAAAGAATCATAGTAACTCCCCTGTTTCTCGAAACTACAGAGGAAGTTAGCAAAATGTCAGAGATAGAATTTATAACATTCACGGTTACAAAATTCTATGAGTTGGTACAGAAAAGAGACAACAAACTACAGGAGATTAGGAAGTCCTTCCATAATATGAAAAAACAAATTGATACTATAAGAAAGAATCAGATGGAGCTATTAGAAATGAAGTAGGTAATACAGGAAATCAAAAACTCTCTCAAAAGTATTAAAAGTCAATTAGGTTATGCTAAAGATTGAATCTCTGACATAGAAGATAAAATCTCTGACCTAGAAAAAAAAAAACACTAAAAAGATAGAAAATATAACACCAACCACACACACACACACAA
>NW_006207899.1:3035707-3045955 GCF_000334495.1 Tupaia belangeri chinensis
CATATATATATATATATATACATATATATACATACATATATGTATATATATATATGTATGTATATATATATATATATATATATATATATATGAATTTTTTCTCTCCCTCAGAACTTTTATCCAACTTAGAACTTGACGTACTATGTTTGCAACATTAATGAAAGAATTTCTATATTATCAGCCACAATATGTTTAAAAGTAATAATGTATTTCTTATTGTTTTTACTCTAAAAGTTGAATTATCTACTTAATAGGTCATTAAATTTTATGGCGCAGTATTCTCTAAATCACAGACATTCGGTACATATTGAGTGGGGACATACGAATTTACAAAAGTGAGAATTGAATTGAAAATATGTATTTTAAAATTTAGTTTTTTAGACAGACTGGTCTCTGCTCTCCAGCAGAGCCCCAGTTCCATCTCCAGACTCCTGGCCAGCAAGGGGCTTTGAGGTAGGGCCATCACTGTCCCCAGCCCCCGGTCCAGCTCTCCCAACCCAAGAGCCCCCCCAAAAAAAAGGTAGGCAGTTTTTTCTTTGTTCTTTTTTCTTTTCTTAATTTCCTACTCCACCTTGCCCCACAGACTAGCCTCCTCTCTCCAGCAGAACTCCAGTTCCACCTCCAGCCCCCTGGTAAAACACAATTTTCTTTTTATTCTCCTTGGCATTCTTTTCTTTCCTCTTATATTATCATCTCCTCCTCATCATCCATCCTCCCAGAGACTAGGCAGATCTAGAATCACATTTCTGAAATATCCTAGTATTGTAAGTCTCCCTGGGATCGATCCTCCCTTTTACTAAATCCCCTATGATAAAGGAGATACTGCTCTTCAGACACCTGAATGGAATACTCCTCTTGAGATCACAAACACAACAGAAGAGAGATTTCAGCACACATCAGTATACAGCAAAAGGGAAATACACTTGATTCTAGTCAAAGAAACATTCTCCTAAAAGGTATCTAAAAGTGAATACATCTCCCAGTGGCTAGAAGTAGAAGAGCCTCGGGTCTGAATAAGCCAGAAAATATGTCACCATAAAAAGAATCATAGTAACTCCCCTGTTTCTCGAAACTACAGAGGAAGTTAGCAAAATGTCAGAGATAGAATTTATAACATTCACGGTTACAAAATTCTATGAGTTGGTACAGAAAAGAGACAACAAACTACAGGAGATTAGGAAGTCCTTCCATAATATGAAAAAACAAATTGATACTATAAGAAAGAATCAGATGGAGCTATTAGAAATGAAGTAGGTAATACAGGAAATCAAAAACTCTCTCAAAAGTATTAAAAGTCAATTAGGTTATGCTAAAGATTGAATCTCTGACATAGAAGATAAAATCTCTGACCTAGAAAAAAAAAAACACTAAAAAGATAGAAAATATAACAACAACCACACACACACACACAAAAAAAAAACTCACGAGGATAATATACTAGAAATACCAGATTCCATAAATACTAGATTCCAAACGGCTAAATAATTGGTATCCCAGAAGGTGAAAAAAATAAGGGCATGGGAAATCTATTTTATAAAATCCTGGCAAAAAAATATCAAAGTCTAGAGGGGCACTCAAACATCCAGACCCAAGAAATACAAAGGGCCCCAAATAGAATCAACCCAAGAAGATCTTCCCCAAGGCACATCTTAGCCAGACTGGCTAAGACCACAGATAAAGACGAAATACTAAAAAACTGGCAGAAGAGAAATGACAAGTTACTTAGAAAGATCATCCCATCAGGCTAACACTGGACCTCTCAATGAAAACAATGCAAGCAGGAAAGAACTGAAAGATGTACTAAAAGTGTGAAGAGAGAAACAATTCAACCAAGATTATTATATCCTGCAAGATCATCCTTCACAGGGGGATAAAAGATTAAAATCTTCTCAGACAAACAAAACCTGAAAGAATTTGCCAACACCAGTCCAGCACTTCAAGAAATCTTGAAGAGAATACTGTTTCAGGAAAACTAAAGAATGAACAGCCAGAAATAAAGGAATAAAAGGCAACCAAGACAAAGGTCAACTTAAACATAGGGACAAATCTGGAAATATCAATAATAACATTGAATGTTAATGGATTAAATTCTCCAATCAAGAGACACAGACTGGCTGAATAGATAAAAAAGCAGAAACCCTTTTTCTTCTACCTACAAGAAACACATCTCATGGATAAAGACATACATCGACTGAAAGTGAAGGGTTGGAAAGAGGTTTTCCATGCAAATGGGAACCAAAAAAGACCTGGAGTCATGATGCTAATTTCTAACAAAATAAACCTTAAAACAAAAACTTCTTGAAGAGACAAAGAAGGGCACTATATTGTTGTAAAACAGTCAATCAATCAAGAAGATATAACACTTAAAAATATTTATGCAGCTAACACAGGAGCACCTTAATATGTGAAGGAAAGACTGTTAGATCTAATAGGAAAGACAGACTGCAACACAATATTGTTGGAGACTTCAACAGCCCACTATCCACTCTGGACAGATCATTGAAATAAAAAATATGTAAAGAGATAAAGGATCTAAATGATACCATAAATCAAGTGGACTTAACAGACATCTACAAAACTTTCCACCCTAAAACGAGATACACTTTTTTCTCAACCCCACTTAAAACCTTTTAGAAGACTGACCAAATGATAGAGCACCAGACAATCCTCTACAGATTCAAAGGCATAGAAACTATATCCAGCATCTCCTCTGACCAAGATGGAACTAAACTTGATTTTAATTTTAAGATAAATCCTCAAAAGTACTCAAATACATGGAAACTAAATAACCTACTCCGGAATGACTTCGCAACTATTGAAGAAATAAAGACTGAAATAAAAAGATTCATGGAAGATAATGACAATGAGGATATGTGTTTCCATAATCTTTGGGACACTGCAAAAGCAGTCATAAGAGAGAAATTCATAGCAATTAGTACACATATAAGAAGAAGATGGAAAGAAGGCTAATGGATCACCTAACATCACACCTCAGAACTGGAAAAGCAACAGAAAAAAAAACAAAACAAACAAACAAAAAAACACCTCCAGGAGAATGAAAATAATAAAGGTCTGAGCAGAAATAAATGAAATAGAAAATAAATGAACTATACAGGAAATAAATGAAAGTAAAAGGTGGTTCTTTAAAAAGATAAGCAAAATTGATACAGCACTATTGAGACTTATAAAGAGAGAAAGAAACCAGGTACATCAAATCTGCAATGAAGCAGGCAATATAACAACAGACATAATAGAAATACAAAATATCATTAGAGGATTCTATGAACAACTACTTGGAAAGAAACAAGTATATCTGGATGAGATGGACAAATTCCTAGACACATATAACCTACAAATATTGAGCAGAGGATATAGACAGTCTGAATAGGCCCATAACAAGCCAGGAGATTGAATCAGTAATAAATAACTCCCAACAAAGAAAATCCCTGGCCCTGATAGATTCACCTCTGAATTCTACAAAACTTTCAAAGAAGAGTTAACCCCCATTCTGCTCAAGTTATTTCTAAAGATTCAAAAGGGTGATTCTCTCCCTAACTTATTCTATGAAGTCTCTATCACCCTTATCCTTAAAACAGATATGGTCAGGACAAGGAAAGAAAGATCAATATCTCTGATGAATATAGACACAAGATTCTTAATAAGATACTAGGAAATTGTACCCAGAAACTTATAAAAAAAAAATTATACATCACTACCCGGTAGGCTTTATTCTAGTAATGCAAGGTTGGTTCAACATATGCAAAACCATAAAGGTAATACACCATATTAAGAGAAAGAAAAAGAAAAACCATATGACCATATCAATTGATGCAGAAAAAAGCATTTGATAAGATGCAACATCCCTTCATGATCAAGACTCTCAGCAATATTGGCATAGAAGTGTCATTTCTCAACACAATAAAAGCTATCTCTGAAAAACCCATAGCAAACATCATCCTGAATGGAGTAAAGCTGAAAGCTTTTCCACCAAAAACTGGTACAAGGATGCCTACTTTCTCCACTCCTTTTTAGCATAGTACTGAAAGTCTTCACCAACACAATCAGAAAGGAATAAAATAAAAGGCATTCAAATAGAAAAAGAAGAGGAGAAACTGTCTCTATTTGCAG
The DNA here is from genome assembly GCF_000334495.1 of Tupaia belangeri chinensis. NCBI lineage: Eukaryota > Metazoa > Chordata > Mammalia > Scandentia > Tupaiidae > Tupaia > Tupaia belangeri. The sequence goes on from NW_006207899.1 coordinate 3,039,836, forward strand.
ATGACAAGATTATATTCATAGAAGACTCAATGGTATCCATGAAAAATGCCTGGAAGTAATACATGAATACAGTAAAGTTGCAGGATATAAAATCAACCTACAGAAATCTATAGTATCTCTATATATGAACAGCAGGCAGCTGAGATAGAACTGAAAAACACAATTCAATTTACCACAGCCACAAGAAGTATAAGATACCTAGGAATAAATCTAACCAAGAAAGTTAAAGACCTCCACAAAAAAAACTATTAGGAGCTAAAAAAAGTAATTGAAAATGACACAAAAAAGTGGAAGGGCATCCCATGTTCCTGGGTTGGAAGAATTAATATAATCAAAATAGAAATTCTACCCAAATTAATCTACATATTTAATTCAATCCCAAAGTACCAGATACATTCTTCACAGATCTAGAAAAGACAATCATACAATTTGTCTGGAATCATAAAAGACCAGTATTGCCAAAGCAATTCTCCATAGGAAGAGTGGAGTGGGCAGCACCTCACTTCCAAACCAGGATATAAGTGTGGTAATCAAAAGAGCATGGTACTGGCACAGAAACAGACAGGTGAACCAATGGAACAGAATAGAACTCTCTAAGGATGACATACAAATAGCCAAAAGTCATATGAAAAAATGTTCAGCATTCCTCATTGGTAGGGAAATGCAGATCAAAACCACAATGAAATACCACTGTCAGAATGACTAAGATTAAAAAATAATAATAATAAGTGCTGGTGGGGGGTGTGGTGAAAGGGAAACTCTCTTACACTGCTGGTGGAGATGTAAATTGGTCCAGCCACTGTGGAGAACACTTTGGAGATTCCTCAAAAATCTACAAATAGAACTACCATATGATCCAGCAATCCTACTCCTTGGTATCTACCCAAAGAACAGAAGAATTCTTAATTGGAGAAGTGCTTGCACATTGATGTTCATTGTGGCACTATTCATAATTGCAAAGACAAGGAACCAACCTGAATGCCCAAAAAAACAGATGAATGGATTGAAAAACTGTGGTACATATACTTTATGGAATACTACTCAGCCATAAAAAAACAGAAAGTGGATGAATAGCCAGGCTATGAAGGAGAGACATAGTATTTCTCCACTAATATATACCAAGTGTCCACACTCTAGGACCAAAACGGAATGACTAAAAGATTAAGAAACACAGTAAATGGTTATGAATACCAGATACAGTGTGGGAAGAGGGTGGGTGAAGGAGTAGAGTCTGACGTAGGACATTAAGGAGAAAAACATAGAGGAAAAGCATTGAGGGACAAAGAAATTAGGTATTATCTGTTGACGATAACTTTATAATTTCAACTGGAGTGATAATAAATGTACATATGTTGGAATATTCACTTTGCAAGCTAAATAATGTGACTGAATGTATAAAATAACTTGAAATAAAATAAAAAGTAAAATGCTAAAAGAAAAAATATTTTTATTTACATTTAATCACGTTATATCTTTATAGTATATGCACAACATAGTTTTTCCCAACATGTACATGATGCATGAAAGTCAGGTAAAAGACATTACCATCTACATTATGTATCAATTCGTATAATTTTTCCTAAGAAAATGAAAATGGTACCAGTAATAATGATATGATTTTTTTTTCTTTTAGTATTACTTTTGTGAGAAAACACACATAGTCTTTTCAAGTATTTTCCTCTTTGTTAAATATTCTTTTGGACAGTTTAAAAGAGTTATGCCTTATGACCATTTTCAACTATGGTATATATACCAATCAAATCTAGTCTTGAGAATTTTCTTTTTGTCTTTAGTACTTAATTTATTTTATATTCAATCACTGTATATATTTACAATATACCAATAAATGTTATGTTATGTTCTTACAGTAATAAGAAATGATTGATAAAGCCTGTTAATTATTTTGTATACAATAAATGATATCCACAAAACTTTAATGTATCTTTTTGATAAATTAAGTACAATAAGACATTAATGGGGCAAAGTGAGTGATACATCACTGAGAGGTAACCTTTGAGAGGTTACCTAATTCTTGTTGGTAGGTGGTGGACCTTTTCTGATGATATTTCTTAGTAGTAAAAGGAGTAAGTAAGAATTGCTGGTATATATTCTTTTTCATTCACATGGTACAAAGGGTGTAAAATAACAAATAGCATGGGGATTATAAATTGAAACAAAGCATAATCTGAGGATTACAATTTAGTCTATTTGATCATATGGCTTCAGGCCCAGGTTGACAAATGGTTAGTAACTGCACTTAATTAAAAAGATTCTAGTTTCACCTGTTTGGTGAATCCTTTCAGTTCTTCAAATTAGCGAGTACATACACCCAAGGAAAGAAAGGCCAACCATTGCTCATTTGCTTTGAAAATACCGAAAAGATTTCAAAGCATTTATTTTTTTCAGTTTCCATTCATGTTAAAAGATGGCAGCTTTGTAAAACAAAATGATTTTGTGAGGCAATGACTCTAGGTGCCTCTGAAAATGAAATAAAATTACACACACACACACATACACACACAATTTACATAGCATTTTTATAAATATTTTGAAAAAATAAAAATTAAACAGATATTTAATAATTGATATCACATTGAGACTTTATATATTATACCAGACTTTTCAGAATCAACATCCTGTGTGATTTCGTTCAAAGCCTTCACGTTCTCTATGATTTTTAGGTAAGTGTGTAGGAAATGTGGAGAACAAATAAAAATAAATAATTCTTAATATTTACATTTTACATCATATAACATTTAGAAATGTAGACAGTCAAGTACATATCTCTAAAATTTTTCAAAGACATTGTCAAAAATAGTATGAGTGACAGAATGAATTAGATGATGTACTAATTAATGAAAATTACAAATATTTAGCTAATTTCTAAAATTACTATTACCCTGATTGGACTTTTTTTTTAAAATAAGAAATTCTGGAGATTATCTAATGATTTTAGCAAATTCCAAGTGAGAATTTGGAATTAGTAATGCATGAGTTATAATGTCAAGTGATATCTTAATCAACATGCATAAATGTAACTAATGGGTCACGCTCAACTGACTTTTTAGTCCTCACATTTAACAAAATACATAATTTATTTGTATTTACATTCTCATTTTTATCAATTTGTTTTGCTGCAGTATACATATTATGCAAATAAATTAGTTTCTAGAATTGTATTTAACAAAGCCATCTTTGTGAATGACTTATTTTCTAGTTACACATAATATAATACCTTCACAAATATTAATCATAATAAAAGATAAAAAAATATATAATACTGGGACCAGCAGTTAGTGTAATGGCTATGTCGCTGGACTCCCATGTAGTCGACCGTGGTTTGAGTTCTGGACCTGCGGCTTTTACTCACGCCGAGAACATGTGTGTGTGTGCCCAAGATCCCGAGAAGAGAATGGAAGAGAAGGGATTGTGGCGTGGCCATCCTCCCTGGCGGGTGATTTCTCGCTTTCTATCTCTGTCTTTCTCTGTCTTTCTGGTGAGTGCACGCGCCCTATAGCAAAAACCTCTACCAAAAGAAAAAAGGTTGATCTTTAAGTTTACTCTCGACTTAAGGACAGTTAAGGGAATGGATAAATAGTCTTTAAACTATAAATTTTACCTCTTGCTTCATCCTTTAACCTCTGTACAGAGACCAACAAAGATTCCTTTTCATCAAGTTCACTTTCTAAAAATGCATTTCGTTCAATGGCCTGATTTAGCCTTTGTTCAAAGTCTTCCAGTGAAACTATTGTTGCCCTAAAAAAAAAAAAATTAGAGTTTATGAATTAAATAAATAACATGGGGAGACAGTGAATACAAAAGGTAATCTCAGTTTATTTTATGCCCTTTTCTGACTTAGCTGGCCTGAACCACTTTAAAGAGAATGACCTCGCCCTCCCCTGACTACTAGTAGTATTTAGTGTCTCTACTATCATTTGGGCCATTCAAAATGTTCTCTTAAATTCTCTTCTAAATTCCTTAAGACCATTTGTTATACTATTTAAATTCCCACTGGATTTTAAATACAACACAATCAAGTTTATACATTTTTTTCAGGAGAAAAACTTTTTAATGGTTTAAGACTTTGTTCACAAGATTAATTCCCAGATCCCATTCTGTTTACTTCCTGCCAATCTATCCCTTTCTTCCTGCATTTCTCATTATTCATTCAACAAACAGTAACATGCGCTTCCTCTGTACCCCTCCAACTATGTGCTATCTGCTACAGAAATAAAATTCCCTAGCCTCAAGTTAGAACTCTTAATGCCACGTCCAATTTGATCAATTCCCATCAACTGCTGAAACGTCTTGACTTCATTTTCTCTTCACCCTTTTGCCCCAGCCTTCTTTGAAATTCTCCCTTAATTCCCCATTCATCATCTGGATTACTCCTAAATGGCCTTCATATCACCTTTCTACTTTCAATTTCACAGTATCATCTTCCCAAATCAAAACCCAGTGTTACTCTTTTGTTTAAAAAATCTTCAAGAGCTCCCCATTGGCTATAGAGTGACTTTCAATTATACCCCACAAAATTCTACACAACCAAAAACAAAAGGGGGCGGGGAGCAGCAGGTGGTGTGGTGGTTAGTGCACTGGACACTCCCACATGGCTGACCACAGTTGGAATACTGAACCCAGTGGCTTGCTTTTTCACTTTCCCTCTGTACACAACCTGCCCCAATCACCTTCCACTCTCATCTCATTGAGCCACACTGTATACACAAAGTGAAATACTAGTACCTTGGGACTAGCAGTCGGCATAATGGCTATGTTGCTAAACTCCCATGTAGTTGACCACGGTTCGAGTCCCCGACCTAGTGGTTTAAACTCATGCCGGTGTGTGTACATGCGTGCCCAAGATCCCGAGAGGAGAATGGAAGAGAAGGGATTGCAGCATGGCCATCCCCCCTGGGGGGTGATTTCTTGCTTTCTGTTTGTCTCTGTCTTTCTGGCGAGCGCACGCACCCTATAGCAAAAACCTGTCCAAAAAAAAAAACTAGTACCTCAAGCACATTCCTACGCCTCTGCCTTCACATCTGTCTCTTCGCCTGATTCACTGGATTACTCCTTGCACACTTAGTTTCACTCTCTGCAAACATTTCCCCAATCCCCCCGGTGCTCTGGCTGCTCCCTTCTCTACGGCCTGCAGCACCTTACACATCCTTTTTACCAGAGTATTCATCACAGTGAGCGTCAGTATCTGTCACCCCAGAGCAATTCCTCTGAATCCTCAACCCTAGTGTGTCAGTCACTGAAGAGTCACTTAATAAATATTATAAAAAGAAACACCAGGCGGTAATTGTAAAGTAATAAAGTTTGGAATGGTTAAGAAATGACTAATTATGGGTACATGAAGGTCTGGCAACAGAAATAGCAAGCCATTATAGGTTGTTCAAGAAGACTGTAATGAAAGCAATACTGTGAAAAAATTTATCAGTCAGTATTAAAACAAAAGAGAATAAAACAGAATAAGAATGTTAAGACAGATCGGCGAGGCGATAACTGCAGAATGCAGGTAACTGCAGAATCCAGGTATCAGGTATGAAGACCCACAGAAAAATTCAGCAGAGGGAAGATGGAGAGATGCATGAGACATGTTTTAAAGAAAAATCAATTGGACCAACAACTGTACATGAAAGAAAAAAGGAAAAAAAAATTGAAAGAGAACAGAGTGGAAGGGCATTATCTGGGGAGATTGAGATTTTTGGTTCCTTTCCATCCAGTAAGTTACGGGTAACACGAAATACCAAAAGGAAACATTCTAGGACTAAGATCAAGGTGATAGTTTGAGCCCAATGATAAAAATTTTAATCATTCATTGACAACTTTGGTATTTTTATCAAAAATGCACATCATCCAGGGACCAGCAGTTAGCATAATGGCTACATTGCTGGACTCCCACGTAGTCGACCACGGTTCAAGTCCTGGACCCAGCGGCTTAAACTCACGCCGGGTGCATGTGCGTGCGTGCCCAAGATCCCAAGAGGAGAATAGAGAAGGGATTACGGCGTGGCCATCCCCCCTGGGGGGTGATTTCTCGCTTTCTATCTCTCTGTCTCCGCCTTTCTGGCGAGCACACGCGCCTTCTGGCGAAAACCTCTCAAAAAAAAAAAAAAA
>NW_006207899.1:3049900-3111980 GCF_000334495.1 Tupaia belangeri chinensis
GTCATATTCAAAGTTTTAAGTACATTTAAAAACAGAGGGACCAGCAGAAGGCATAATGGCTATGTTGCTGGACTCCCACATAATCGATGTGGTTTGAATCTGGACCTGGTGGCTCAAACTCATGCCAGGCGCATGGGTGTGCGTGCCCAACATCTTGAAAGGAGAATGGAGGAGAAGGGATTACAGTGTGGCCATCCTCCCAGGGGGTGATTTCTCACTTCCTGTCTCTCTGTCTCTCTCTGTCTTTCTGGGCGAGTACACACACCCTTATAACAAAAACCTCTCCAAATAATAATAATAATAATAATAATACATTTAAAAGAAGAAATTGAGGGACTAGCAGTTAGTGTAATGGCTATGTCGCTGGACTCCCACGTAGTCGACCACAGTTCGAGTCCCAGACCTGCTGGCTTAAACTCACGCTGGGTGTGTGTGCGAATGTGCCCAAGAACCTGAGAGGAGAATGGAGGAGAAGGTATTGAGGCATGGCTATCCCCTCTTGGGGGTGATTTCTCGCTTTCTATCTCTCTGTCTCTGTCTGGCAAGCACACATGCCCTATAACAAAAGACTCTCAAAAAAAAAAAAAAAAGAAAAAGAAAAAGAAAAAAAAAGAGCAGGAATTGAATAAGCTAGTCTTAACTGGGCAAAGTAAGATGAGAAATTAATACAAAGAAAAAAAAAATGAAACTGTACTCTTTAGAGGTATGAGCAGAGAAATGCTAGATTTAAGCCAGAGCTGAAAGCCATAGTAAAATGAAAAGGGTTGAAAGAACATCCACTGAAATTTAAGATACATGGCACTTTGCCCTCTCCATTTCAGTTGTCCTGTCTTCCAGACTTAGACTTTGTGGGCTGGAGACTGAAGAATCTTTCTTGAGCTAATTAAAAAGATCAGCAGTCTTGGGGGCTGATAGAATTGTCCTATATGCTGATTTTAATGGTGATTAAAACTTATAGAGCTGTATATCCAAAATACAGTCAATTTTGTTGTAAGGTAATTTTAGACATTAAAAAAGTAAAAATGGGAGCCAGCAGGTAGCATGGTGGTTGAGCCACTGGACTGAATGTATTCTTCCCTTGGGATAAAAGGGAATTATTTTAGTTATAGACAAACGAAATCATGTGGATGACTGCAGTTTGAGCCCTCGATCTGGAGGCTTGGAAACCATGCCAAGCATGTGTGTGTGTGTGTGTGTGCATGCCCCAAGTCCTGAAAGGAGAATGAAGTGATTGGGGCATGGCCATCCGCCCCCGAGTGATTTCTGACTTTCCCTATCACTGTCTCTCTATGTCTCTCTCTGGTGACAGCACATACTGTGTGACAAAAACATAAAATTACATAACATAAATAAATAAAAATAGAAAAAAATCTTACTGAACAATTTGACCTAATTCTTAAATATTTTGGCCTTTCTTTCCAAGAAAAAGAATTAGAAGTGGAAGTTTTTTAATAGTATAAGGATGTTCTAAACTCTACACAATTTAGATTGATCTCTGTATATCTCCAATATGTCCACATAACTATAACAAATGAACGAGAAATGGTTTGCACGTGCAGGAGAGCAAATAGCCCAGGGTGACCAACCACCACTTGAGATAAGAAGCAAAAAAGTACTAATAGCAGACTATTAAATAAACAAGATGAAAAGCAATTCTTCCCATTTCAGCTGATGCTAAGAAATCCACTGTGTAGTACTTCTAGAATAAAAATAATGAGCTGTACTGCCATCTCCACACTTTCCTTTGCCAAGAGAGCTTCTACCTCCTTCCCAATATCTGAAGTGTAGTTCAAAGCACTGCATTCTAATGGGAAGGTAGGTGGCACTACAGGCTCCATGGAAGTGTCTCTCTTTGATATGTTCAAGCTATCTGGCTTTACAAATAAAAGAAGATGAATTGTGGATGAAAAATATTTAGCTAGGGACCAGCAGGTGGCGTGGTGGTTAAAGCACTGGACACTCCCACATGGCTGACCAGTGTTCAAGTCCCTGGACCTGGTGGCTTGCTTTCTCACTTTCCCTTTCTGTCTCTCTATCTCTGTCTCTCTCTGGTCAAATTAAAAAAAATAAATGAATGAATAAATAAAAATAAATAAATATTTTTTAAAAATATTGAGCTAATCTTTTCTTTTCTTTTATTTTGGAGAGGTTTTTGCTATAGGGTGCGTGCACTCACCAGAAAGACAGAGCGAGACAGAGAGACAGAAAGTGAGAAATCACCCTCCAGGGGGTTTGATCACGCCGCAATCCCTTCTCCTCCATTCTTCTCTTGGGATCTTGGGTACGCAAGCACACGTGCTTGGCGTGAATTTAAGCCACCAGGACTGGGACTCGAATGCCAGTCGACTACATGGGAGTCCACCAACATAGCTATTATGCCAACTCCTAGTCCCAATCTCTTCTAAGATATAGTATGTTATTGATTCTATTTACACCAAACAAATAAGCAAAAAAAAACACCAAAATAGTTCAGACAACTTTTTCTCTGATTCCCTCTATCCCTCTATTTGGCATACCAAATTCTACCTTTGACTCACTGTTCATATCTGGATTACTACTAGAATTACTCAGTCAATAAGCAAATACTTCTAAGTATGACAGCTCCTCTCTGTCTCTCTCTCTTAATCTTCTCATCAAATATATATATATATATATATATATTACTTAAAAGAAAATACATCTCAACACTCCACATCCCATTTTTTGGTTTACTTTTTCATTGAAACTCATATTTCCTTCTATATAATGTTCGTTATTCTTTTCTGTATATTTGACAATTTTCTACGACTCCTCACTGACTTCCTTTGATAGCAAGATCCAGGAAAAAAGGATTTTATTGTTTGTTTTATGTTGCTTTTACTGCTTTATCCCAAATGCTTTCACAGTGACTGATAACACTTCATAAATACATGTTGACTGATGAATGGAAATTTGATCTCTTAAGTAGCAATAAGAATTGATAAAATTATAATACGAAACAAAACAGCCATGAAACCTAATAAGGATATTCTGATAATGCCTGCAATGTAAATAAGGATGCTCTGAATGAAGTTAATGTACCACAGAAAAAGTAATTTATACCAAGAATACCACTAACTTTGTCTACTCCTCGTAGGTATTTTTATATGTCATTTTATTCTATTTTGTATATTTATTTTTCATTTCTCAAATTGTTATATATAAAAGTATAGAAAACACTCTAAGATATTACACATATATACATTTATAGTACTTGAAAATGAAGATGGTTCCATAGAACAAGCATGCATTTATACATCCAATAGTAGGTATTAGAATGGTAATTCCATCAGCTTGTTTCTACCTGATATTATCAAATGCTACTAATTCTGCTTCAATTTCCATAGGCAATGTAATAAATGACCATTTCTGGTATGACACGGTTGTTTTTTAAAAGACACGAATCTCCATAGTAGTAGAGCTCAGGGATATTGTGTTATAGTTTCTTGTTTGCTTGTTTGTTTTTTAGCTAAACAGATTTATGAATGAGTTCTCTCTGCTTCATCATATATTATTAGTACAGAGGGAAAAAAAGCATTGATTTGTACAATCAATACTAAATCACTCATGTTTATCACTCTTAATCAATTTAGATGTTTTACAAGAACTTAACATGTTCACAGTGTTAACAAAAAACACAATGTCTGCTAGTCAAAGCTTACACATAATCACTCTATCTTGAGATGTATGCATATTTATAAAAGATTAAATAATAAAATCAAACTACTTGATTTTATTTCAATACTAATAGCTAAAAGGTTAGTGTTTAACTAGTGGGATATATGTATATTTTGAATATGTAGCCTTAAAAAAAAGCATGTAGTGGCTAGCAGATGGTCTGGTGGATGAAGAAGCTGGATCACACATGGCCAGTTGTGCAATAATTTCCAAATAAGTGACTTGGGGAATTCATTATGCATGTGTGTCTATGTGCCCTAAATCCTGAGAGGTCAATGGAGGAGAAGGAGTTGTATTGTGACCATCCTCCCTGGGGAATGGAATGCTATCTCTCTCTCTCTCTCTCTCTCTCTCTCTCTCCCCCGCCCCCGACGACAGTGCATGTACTCTATAGCAAAAAAAAAAAGAAAGAAAGAAAAAATACTCGTGACTCAGTATGCATTCTATGTACTTACTCATTAATTTTCTACAGGCTATGTAAAAATATTTTCTTCCTATTACAAACTACATTGCAACAATGAAGCTAATAGGTAGTTTATTTAGATAAAATAGCTCTATTTAACTCAAGGAAGATGTAGGGAATATTCAGTAATGTGTTAGATGGGATAGTGGTTATCTCAGTAACATTATGTAAATTTTGATAAATCATAATAAGAGAGGCACTTTGGACCTCTATAAACACATATTGAAGTAAACATTTGGATAAATTGAGGTGTCAAGTTCTCATTATATACAGATAATAATGGTTTTTGAGAAAAATGCATCGACTGAGGGTCAAAAATGATAATATAGAGGCATCACTTCTGTTAGACTTGATTGCCTAAGAGAGCAATGTAGAAAATAATGAAGTCAGTGAAAGAGATAAGAAATAGGCAGCAATAAAAACATTTATAGAAGAATTGTTCTTAAACTGTGGAAGGCTGCATATTGGATCTTACACATGAACAAATGTTCGTCCATTTTGTACCCTTCCCCTAACATGGCTGTCTGCTTCTGTATTCCCGCTTGCTCTTTCCATGAGAAAATAGCTAGTGCTAAAACCGCATCCGGGAGGACATCCTGTACCTGCTACTGTCTTTGCTAACTAGCCTGAAACCCTTTTGTTTAGCAATGTAATTGCTTACATGGAAACCCTACTCCCCTCAGAAATAATTAACTTGTTTGATTCAGCTTCTGTAACTGCTTGCATAGAAACCCCTGGTAACTGACCACCTATAAAAAGACTACTCCAAGGGGTCTACAGTTCTGACTCTCTGTGCCCCCCTACCTCCCCCCTAAGCCTCAGACTGTAGTCACTGGCCAGCTAATGAAGACTCCCTTTAAACTTAATCTGACTTTGGTGGTCATTCATTCGGTGGCACTCTACAACAAAACTACAAGTTTGAACTTCGTCTTCAACAATATTTAAGGTAATTATTTATTGCCAATGACTACTCATGATTATTTGCATTGCTTATAAACTGGGACATTTGAACCCAAATATAGTTTATAATAGATACTGGACTCTTCATTTACTAGATGTGGATTCTTGAAGATCAGGTATTTAATTATCGACAATTATAGCCCAATCATAATTACCTAATATATGTGCAGGCTAGATTGCAAGATAAAATTCTTCTATGAATGTAACCTAGTTTGTGCTGAAGATGCTTTCTATAATAAAGAGAAACTTTTATTTTCGGGGGGGGGAGGTTTTTTGCTATAGGGCACGTGTGCTCACCAGAAAGCAAGAAATCACCCGCCCCCAGGCGGGGGGATGGCCACACCGCAATCCCTTCTCCTCCATTCTCCTCAGGATCTTGGGCACGCACACACATGTGCCAGGCGTGAGTTTAAGCCACCGGGTCCGGGACTTGAACCGTGGTAGGCTACATGGGTGTTCAGCGACATAGCCATTACGCTAATTGCTGGTCCCAAAAAGAAACTCTTAATATCTTACCCAGATGATCAATTTTGAGAATTGATTGTTGTTATGTATATGAATGATTTTGATTGCATTGTTTTAATTTTCTGGGATTTATGTTCCTTATTTATAAGAGAACAATTTCTATATATAGAGAGAGATGAAACAAGAATTAAATATAACAAATATAAAGGTTTTATAAGCTATTTATTTGTGTTTTGTAAGTTAAGTAAAAATATTTTACAATTCATTCTCTGTTCTGATATCTCAATAAGAAGCTATGAGAGGATGTTAATTAGCATAGAACTCATACATTCATGAATTTATAGTGCTTTTTATTTTATTATTATTATTATTATTAATATAATATAATATTATTATTTTTTAATCTGACCAGAGAGAGACAAAAAGAGAGAGAAAGGGAAAGTGAGAAAGTGAGGTGCCAGGTCCAAGACTTGAACCTGGTTGACCATGTGGAAGTGCAGCACCTTAACCACCACTTCACCTGCTGGTCCCTATAGTGCTTTTACATTCTTCAGGCCTTAAGGAATTGCTGGACATAAGCTAACAGTGTCATACCTTAATATAGTGTACCAATTTAGCCAAATTTTATGATCATGCTTAACTCTCAATGGGTGTTACAATGTGTTTTAAAACCTTGGTTTTTTCTGAGACAGAATTTTTTCCTCTTAAAAATATTTATGTGGAAAATTCTACTTCATATCCTAAAACTAAGGAAACTTACTGGGCTCATGAGATTTGATAGTTAACAGAGTAAATTGCCATCCCTGAAACATACTCTATTATCTCTGTGATTATGGACAAGTTTATATTACCTCTTTAAACTCCAGTTTGTATAATAGTAATGAAATCCATACATGCATTTGCACACACACACACACGCACACACAAACTAAAATAAAAGAAAACCTACTAGTCAACTTACAGAGTATAAGAGGATGACTAAGAGATCTAAAATGCCTGACACAATACTTGTCACAAAAATAAGCTCTCTGAAATGAGATATTAGCCATTTAATAAGTCTATACATATATTTGATTTCGGAGTTAGCATGAAATGATGAGAAGTCCATGACTCTAATCTCCATCCTCTACATATTCTTTGTGACTATTAACTCTGCAGAAAAGAAATGATCTGTATAGTTGTACTTCAAACCTGTTACATGCAAATCACAAGAAACCATCATTAATGATGTGGTTTTATGTTACTTAAAAATAAAGTAGTGGGGGCCAGCAGTTGACATGGTAGTGTATGTTAGTATCTTTGACTTAGCTAATATGCATTGTATTTATTCTGGGAAAAACCAAGTTGTACGTTGTAAAGATGTACAATTATTAAATGTAAACTTTTAAAAAGACCAAAAAAAGAAAAGAAAAAATTTAAAATAAAAAGTGAAAGAATTTAGAGGATTTTTTTCAGGATCTCAGTGAAGTAAAGTTAATGGGCACTACTAAATCAATTTTATTGTGTTATATGTAATTAATATATTAGTTAATATATTTTAAATATAATTATGAGATATAAAGTTTACAATTGGCAAATTAAGGGAATGGGAAAAACAGAAACATAGATTTGTGGTAACTGTGAGATAGACAATAGGGAAGCACAAAACTACAAATTATAATCTAAGTAAATTATATTGTCAAGAAAATATTTTCATTAGAATAGAAGACTAATTGACATTTTTAAAAGAATTATTTACTGGTTTTTATTTTTATTACTATTACTATTATTATTAAACTTGCTATAGGGCATGTATATTCACTAGAGAGAAAGCCACCACTCTGAGACTTGAACTTTGTTGGTTATGTGGAAGTTCCACATCTTAACCACCACATCACCTGCTGACAGTTAAAACTGCAATATTCTAAGCAATTAAGAGGTTATTAGAGAAAGAGTAGCTCATAAATAATTCCCAAAATAGTTAAGATGTTATTAACAAATATTAAGAAAAAGTAAGACACTGTGGAATCAGGGGGAAATATTTCATAAGGAGAGGATGATCGACATTTATTACTGCTCAAATATGTAGCAAAACAAAGATTGAGTTGTGTCCAGTGGATTTAGAAACATCACTCATGGTCTTGTTAGAGTAGTTTCAAGGTTCAGAAAGAAAAGGAGTTAGAAAAAAAAAGAAGAAGAAGAAGAAGAAGAAGAAATAGGTAGAAAAATGTGCTACCATGCACTAAATTCAGTCAATTTTAGGGCTATGAAAAACTATTAGGTAAACCAGGATTTGTTACCAAATAACTTGAAAAATAAAAATTTGTTACAGTTTTTAATTGGAATTTGACATGAGTTATGTAGTAGCTAAATGGGAATATTCTTGAGTGATGCACAGAACAGTATTTATAATGGGATGCGGGAGAGAAATAATGTTAAGAAAAGGCAGGATACATTTTTCAGTGAAAACTCAATTAAGAAGTCATTCATTTTCTAAAAAGATTTTTAAAATAGCTCCTTACCAATGCAGTGCCCAGAGAATATTGATAATGTAGACTATAAAAGCAGAGATTAAAGAACACACATTGTTGTAAAACCTTAAGGAAAAAGAAATAGCAAAGGCTAGAGCCACTAATCAAAATTTGTTAAGAACTGTTTTAGAAGGAAGATTGAGCAAAGTTTTATATAAAAGCTAAGAGAAAGGTTCTAAATGAAGAAAACAATTGCTTCAATGGTAGGGAGTTGAGATTTGTGAAAAAATGCTGGAATGTCAGTAGAACCCCAGAGGAATTCTCCCCCCAAAAAAGACTACCCAACTAATCACTTGAAATCTGCTTAAGCTTTCATGACTTGTCTACATGGTAATGTTGACAATATTATACTCTCAGTAATCAGTACTGGAATTTTTTTTTAATTGGGATATATACTTTTAAAAAACTATTATATAGTTCAGAAAAATCTAAGAATAAGAGGACACCAGTCCAGGAAGAGGCATCAGGCAATGACAGAAAGTTAGAGAAAAGAGAGTGATCTAGTGAGTTGTATATGGCAGATAGTTACAAACAAGTATTTTTGATATGACCTTTTAACTGTAAAGCATTAAAAAGGCAGCTTAGTAATCTTTTCTAATATTTTTTTTTATTAGTATAATCTTGTGGGAACTAGTAAGAGTGCTGCATTTAGTCTTCAGGTGCTTAAAATAAATTTGAAATGGTCTTTATGGGCACTTGTGAAGGAATAAAGAAACCTTTAATTTGTTGAAGTCTTGTGCTTGTCTCTGTAGTTTAATAAATTAAACTGAAGGGTTTGAGACATTTACCTAAATCTCCGATAGGTAAAGTAGATTCTTCTTTTCAAAACTCCTTGATCTATGCTATTAAGAACAACTTAGAAGTTACATGCATAAAACTATTGAATGCTATTATTATAATACATATTTATATTTACAGACATTTAAATGATGTATTCACTTCTATGTCTTATCAGTAAAGTTGGTCAATTATAGCATAACATTATAGTAAATAATTATTATATTAAAATAACCCTATATTAATATTAAATATAAATAAAGTTTTCAGGTATCTTCAAATGAAACTAAATTTTTGAAAATAATAAAATACTAATACAATAAAAATTATGATACATACAATACCAATATGAAGTAAGAAGCAGTCCTTTTAAGATTTATGTCTAGTCATTTTACATTTTGTAAGATCAATAATTAAAAGTAAGACTGATATTTAATTGAACTGATGCTAAAAAGTTATATAAATAAATAAGTATAGAAAATATCTTTTGATTTTTATGGTATCTCAACTAATGTGGTATTAGTAGGGAAATGAAATGCATAGCATCTTGAGGAATAAGTTTTAAGTCTCAGACTATTCTAGATTCAGAAAATGGCTCTGTGGAATTTTCTGACAGAAGTGTGAAAAGAAACAAAAGAAAAACCAATGAAAAAGAAAGTTGAAGAGTGAAACATTTATGGCACAGTAGAATAACAGAAATATATGTGGGAGTACAGTTATGGACTAGTGTATTTGACTTTAGTTCTCAGCTATTCTGAAATTAAATAAAAATATTTTATATATTTCATTGGTATAAAGTAGATGGATTACAGAAGTCAACTTTAAATACTCATCTAACTTGAATCTATTAGATTTCCCGGAATTCAATTTAGTGACTATTATTTAGCATCATAATAAAGAGAAATGTTAAATGGTGTCTAAAAGCAAAAGTCCTTTGGCAATGTTTTTGTGAACCCAGTGTATATTCATCCTTAGCGTTACAAAGAAAAACAATTGACTTCAAAGAAACCTTAAAAAATTATGTAATACTGACCTATACTTCATTATTTAAAGCCTGGAAATATCATTCCATTAATAAATGTCCTACTGTCCCCAGTGAATGTATACATGATTTTATATATATATATATGTGTGTGTGTGTGTGTGTGTATATATAATTATATTATAATATATAAAGTTATATATAATAAAGAATATATACATATAAGATATATGCATGCATATCATAAACATTATACTTTATAGTTTGGCTATGAAAATCTGCTAATTAATCAGTTACATATATATGTTCTCATTAATTTAGCTCTCTCTGTCTCTCTTGTTGTCTTCTCTACAAATATAGATGTGACCTATGTGGCATATTAAGAGAATTTGGGAGGGGAGAGGATAGAGGAGAGAGATTAAAAATAATAACTAGTAAAAGACAACGGCCTTATGTTGGAAAAAAGTGAGACACATTATTGCTCTTATATTAGGTACATAAGGCAAATTATATTATTCAAACTGAAAATATAGTGCAGCATAGGTTTTCTTATACTCAGTTAGTTTTCAGCAATTAAATGCAACAGCACCTGAAGTTTAATTATTTAAATCAAACATCATTTTTTTCCTCACTAAAATGGGATATCATACTACTTTCAACCTGATCTATGATTATGGCACATATTTAAATATATTTTCATTGTCTTTTCACTATGGGCACCCAATTATCCTTAATCTTATCTTAAGTGTTTCCATATATTGCATCTCATGATCAGAAATGTAGCAAAATATTTAATGTGAGTTACTATCATTAGTATACAGTGGTTTGTAAATGAAAGGCTTCAGAACATAGGAAATCTGATTTTTGAATATCAACTTGCTATAAGGGTGTTGTTCTAGGAAGAAATTAGTGAATTTGTGAGGAAGCAGACAACCCATTCATGCTACTGTTGACAAACACAATTATGAAAAGACTTTACATGAAAATTTAAATAAAATAAAAGTCATAATATAACATATAATAGAATTTCAGAATAGGATGACCAAAAGGAAGTGAGGCCAGAATGTTAATGTTTTATTGTTTAAAAACTGCTTTTTCATTCATGATTAAAAATAAAATTTTAGAAAAAAATGTTTAGAAGTTTCAATAAAGTGCAAGAAAACAAGATAGAGACAACCCACAGAATAGGATAAAATATTTACAAACTATACTTCAAATAAAGGTTTGATATCCAGAATATGTAAGGGAACTCACTGGCACAAAAACTAATAATCCAATTTAAAAATGGACAACTGATCTGAAAAGATAACTCTCAAAGGAGACATACTAATGGCTAAAAGCCATATGAAAAAATGTTTGACATGTCCTAATATAAGGGAATGAAAATCAAAATCACAATGAGATTCAGCTAATCCAAGTCAGCAAGGCCATGATCAAAGAAACAAACAAACAAAAAATAACAAGTGCTGATTCGGTCATGGAGAAAAGGGAATCCTCATGCACTGCTGGCAGGAATGTAAATTAATGCAACCAATGTGGAAAACAGAAGTTCCTCAAAAATGTAAATTTATAACTATTTTTCATACCCAGGAAACTGACTCTTGAGTATTTACTCAATGGAGAGGAAATCATTCAAAAAAACACTTGCACAGCCATGTTTATTGCTGCATTGTCCACAATAATGAAGACATGGAATCAATTTAAGTACCCAACAACTGGTGAATGAATTAAAATATGGCATATATGTACAATAAAATACTACTCTGCCAAAAAAAGAGAACAATAACATCCTATTATTAGGCATAAAGTGAGTTAATCTAGAAGATACAATAATGACTGAAAAAAATTAGGTTATGAAAGACAAATACTGTATATCCTCACCTAATATATCATTCATGTCTGCTCTCAGGTAGAGACTGAAGACTCAGTGGCATAGAGAGAAAGTAAGGTAGGTTCCAGAGCTGCATGAGGAAGGAGTAGTTTGGGAAAAAATAACAGACAAAAGAATGAATGTAAACAAGTGAAATAAGTTATAAAGCAGTATATCACAGTGGAGTAAAAATGTCCTTGAAAATTTAATATCTGTTTTTATCCCTCATCTCTCCCAAAGAAAACCACTAGTACAGCTATTATTGAATGTTCATAACACAATGTAATGATCAATGTTGAATTAGATGAATACATCTATTCCTGAATTGATTATTAAACACTGTATGCATGCTTTGAAAAGATATACTGAATCCTCATGAACATGCACAATAATTATATATAAACCAGAATTTTAAAAAATATATAGTTTGATGTAAAGAAAAATAAAAATGAAGAGGAAAAAGTGAAATGTAAATTTTAAATAATATAAAATTAATAAAATAAGAAATTTTGTAATAAAATCAATAATGTACTTTTAGAGATGTTTCTGTGAAAACCGTTTTTAACACTTTGTTGGAATATTAAAAATGTAAATATGTTCTCCCATTCTGCAGGTTTTCTCTTAAATATATTGATCATTTTTTCTTGTGCAGAACCATTTTAGTTTGATGCAGTCCTATTTGTCTATGTTTGCTTTTTATGGTCTACGATTTTGTGATCAGTACCAGAAAAAAAGCCATTGCCTAGAACAATGTTAAGAGGCTGTTTGTCTATATTTAATTCCAGTGGTTTTAAGATTTCAGGTCTTATGCTTAAGTCTTTATCTATTTTGAGTTATGTTTTATGTACGGTGTGAGGTAAGTGTTCAATGTCATTCTTTGGCATGTGCCTATCTAGTTTTCACAGTACATTTCATATTGCAGAGAGCTTTTTGCCCTTTGTGTATTCTTGGTACTTTTGTCAAAGATCAAGTGGAAGTGAATAGATGAATTTATTTCTTGGCTCTCTATTCTGTTCTACTGGTCTATATGTCTGTCTTTACAACAGAAACATACTTTTGGTTATTAAAGATTTGCAGTATATTTTGAAATTAGGTAGTATGATGCTTCCAGTTTTGTTCTTCTTGCTCAAGATTATTTTTATTATTTTGAGTCTTTCATTGCTCCGCATGAATTTTAGGATTGGCAAAAGTTTGAAGAAAAGAAAACCTTTGCACTTTTTCATGGGAATAAGAATGGGTACAGCTTTTACTTGAAATGGCATGTAGGTTCCAAAAAAAATTAAAAATAAAATAATCATTCCACTTTAGAGTGTATATCCAAAGGAAATCAAATTAGTATGCTGAAGATATATGTGTACTCATATATTCATTGCAGCATCATTCACTGTATAGCCAAGATATAGAATCAATCCAAGTGTCTATTGAGAGATGAATGGATAAACAAAATTGTATATATCTGTATATATAACTATACCTGTCTATACACAAACCCTTATTTTATGTGTGTATGTGTGTGTGTGTGTGTGTGTGTGTGTGTGTGTGTGTGTGTAGTCACCTTATGTGGAAAAATCTTTGCAGACATGATTAAATATTTTGAGATGAGAGACTTAGTATGGTTTATCAGTGTGGGTTCAAAATGCAATTAAACATAATGGGTCTTCAAAAAGTTCTCTTATTATGAGAAAACTATTTACGGGTCCAATATGTTGCATGGTATTTAAGGTGCTGGATCCCACATGGCCAACTGCATAGTTCAAGTCCTAAACATGGTGGCTGAAAAACACCGCAGGTACATGTGCGCATGTCCATAATCCCTAAAGGAGGGAGAAATTCAGGAGAAGGGGTTGTAGTATGATTATTTCCCATGTGTGTGAGGGGATGCCTTCTTACTCTCTCTTTGACTCACTCTGTCCCTTCCCAATGAGTAAAGTGCCCCCTGGCAAAAAGCTAATAAATAAATAAATATTTTATGGTTTATATAATAGAATATTATGCAGCCATTATAAAGGAAGCTGGATTTTGGGCTGGTAGGTGCAATGGTCATTAAGGCATTGGACTCCCACATAGCTGACTGCAGTTTGAATCCTAAAGGCATGCTTTCTAGGGAAAAGTCTCTTTTTTCTCTCTGTGTCTGTCTCTTTCTGATGAAATTGAAGAATAAACATAAATAATAAGTAAATAAAATAAGTAAATAATTTTTTAAAAAAACCTAGAAGAATGCCAGATATGGACATGCAATGGTACAGAGAAGCTGCATGTTAGTAATGCATTTTAAGGAACACTGAGCACTTGATGCTGTATATTTTTTAGGACTAAATATGCACACTGAAAATATAAGATATAAATTGAAAATAACTGTGTTACTCAGAGTCTCACAGTGATAAAAACTTTCTAATCACTTATAGACATATTGACCATTTTTTCCTGTTAAGTTACTCGGTCAGAATGATTTTGTGAGTCTGAACTCCAGATACCCTCACCAAACACACCCCACCCTTTTTCTGTGTGTGTGTATGACTTTCAAGTGACAAAGCAACAAAGTGAGAAGGAATTAGCAAAGGAAAGAATAAAAATTCACTAACAACAATGAGTTAAAGGTATTACAAAAAAATCCAGTAAGAACAGAGAAAAATTAACTTTTTAGTGATGCTCTACTGTAGCAGAGAAAAGGCACATAAAAATCAGAAAGCCAAAGCAGTAAAACTGGAAGAAAAAAAAATAAAAGAATAGAAAAGATATAAGAGGACTACCCTAAAAGATTGAGAATATAACTTTCTTTGGATCAGATTTATTGTTTAGAGCAGGACAGGAACATAGAAAATATGTGATTCATATCTTTAAAAAAGGGTAAAACTAGTAATTTCTCCTGAGAAAGTAGAGTTAGCCTTCACAAAGAAGGATGCATCAGCAATAACAATTACTAGATGCTGCTTAAAGGCAAAACTGCCAAATTAAAAATTGCAACATGTGCTCATTACAGAATAATTTTAAGATTCAAAACAAGCAAGAGTACAAAACAGAAAGGAGGCATAAATAGAACCACAAAAAATATGCATTCACACAAACACAGCATGTATTTGTAAAAACTTATGCATGTATATACAAATGAACACATAAATTTATATACAGATTGACACATATAAAATTTGATGAAACATATACAAACTGGAAGCATATTGCATATTATAATGTATACACTTGCACATATATTTTTCATACATGACACAGCTACAGACACATTATATAACATATACATATACAAACACACAAACATGCGTAAGATGGTACTTCGAAAATGTCATGGACGGGGTCAGCAAGTGATGTGGTGGTTAAAGGTGCTGGACTTCCACATGGTTGACCATGGTTCGAGTCCTTGGCCTGGTGGTTTGTTTTCTCTTCTTCTCTCTCTCTCTGTCTCTCTCTGATCAAATTGGAAAACAATAATAATAAAGTTAATTTAAAAATTCTATAAAACAGGGACCAGCAGTTAGCATAATGGCTATGTCGCTGGATTCCCACGTAGTCGACCGCGGTTCACGTCCCGGACCCAGCGGCTTAAAACTCATGCCGGGCGTGTGTGCGTGCGTGCCCAAGATCCCAAGAGGAGACTGGAGGAGAAGGAATTGTGGCATGGCCATCCCCCCTGGGGGGGTGTGTGATTGATTTCTCGCTTTCTGTCTCTCTGTCTCCCTCTGTCTGTCTGGCAAGCGCACGGGCCCTACAGCAAAAACCTCTCCAAAAAAAAGAAAAAGAAAGAAAGAAAGAAAGAAAGAAAGAAAGAAAGAAAGAAAGAAAGAAAGAAAGAGAAAGAAGAAAGAAAGAAAAATTCTATAAAACAATGTCATGGAAAATGTATAACTATGAAAAGCCTATGCAATGATTTCAATTGTGCTGCCCCAAAATAAACACGTACTAATTCTGCTTGCCCATAAACCTTTCTAAATACCCTGATATAAGAGCATAATACATACACATAAAATAGATGCATACAGAGCAAAACACATATGATCAGACGTGATACACACAAATAGACACATAAAATAAGAGTATAAATATTTATAAAACATTTACAGAACAAAGATGACTCCACCAAAAAAATGAATAAGAAGATAAAGATACAGGCATCAATATAAATAGATACCAATGAATATCAGAAAAAATACAAGTTCTCGAGGAGAAATTTAATAATCTCGGATAATTATCTGTAGTAAAGATGCAATAAAATTATAGTTGAGAATATGTTACTTTTAAAAATATTTACTAGAATTTTGCAGTGAAGTTATCAGGTCCTGAGCTTTTCTTTGACAGAAGATATATTTTTTTAAAATTTTTTGAAGAATTCATTTAAATACTTATTCAACAGATGCAGAATAGGTGAACTAATGGATCTTTTAACCTGAAGATACAGCAAGCAGCTTCACCTATTCAGAGGAATGTCACATAAATAATTTAAACCTTGTTCAATATATCTCCAAAAGACAGAACTTAAACCAAAGGAAAATATAAACAATAGTCTTCAGGATCATTGCACAAACTGTGTAACTGATCTTAATGGCTTCTTTTCCCATCTGATGCATTTCCACATTTCATTCTTTTTCTTAAAGGAAATATAATCGTTCTTTTTTCTTTTAATGAACATCTTAAATAAGTTGCATCTTCATGACAAGTCCTCCATGACCAGCATTGGACATACTCACACTAGCAGGAAAATGTCTAGAATTAACCAGCTGGTTTACTAAGAAAATGTTTATCTGTTCCTCATTCATATTTATATATCCTACACTAAGGATTTTCAGCAGGTGGGGAGGAATGGGAGTATATTCTCCCAAAAAGGTGATTCACCATTCCCAGCAATTCAGGTACTTTTTCGGGAGAGTCCTCCTCAATCCCAAATCAATCACTACCATCATCGACATTTGGTATAGGAATATGGTCCGTGTAGAGCACGGAAAAGACAGATGACTACTACTGTTCTACAAGAAATGGGAAATATAAAGTAACTGCTCCAAACAGATAGCTATATATTACAACATGAAGATTGTTGCAACAATTATTCTCCACAATGTTTAAGGACAAAATATATGTAGTACACTTTATATGATAAATAAATTTATCATGTACTCATGAAAGAATGCTGAGGTGCTTATTCCAGCCAAGAAATTAAAAATAAAAATCCTACATTTCTGAATTTGTCAGTACACACTATTCTGAAAACAGATCTTATACTCAGAATGGTAAAT
This sequence comes from Tupaia belangeri chinensis, assembly GCF_000334495.1. Taxonomy (NCBI): domain Eukaryota; kingdom Metazoa; phylum Chordata; class Mammalia; order Scandentia; family Tupaiidae; genus Tupaia; species Tupaia belangeri. Next base: position 3,066,864 of record NW_006207899.1, read on the forward strand.
CACCTTTCAAGGACAGTCACAAAATCAGTTCATCTGTCTAAATGCTATTCATAGGAAGTTGATGGACCTGGGCAGGCTCTGACAGGGAATAGGTCTGTTAAAGAAAACAGTAAGCTCCTGTAATTGGCTCTTTTGGCAGAACCATTCTGATGGTGGAGTCAGCTGTCATTCTTGCTCATCCTTTTCCCAGATTCTTCTATACGGAGTCCAGAAAAAGCTACAAAGTCATCAGTGATACCAAGAGACCAGGGTGAAATCTCTGTTCCTTCTTGTCTAAGTGCCTCCATGATTCGCTGATGGTCTCAGATTGCTGGTGAGTGTTGATAGTCATATGGATCCCTGGGAAATTGCTCAGGCAGATTCATGGTCATACTGACCAAATTCCTCTAAGTTCAGATTTTGCAGATTTTACAGCAGATAGTATTCTGTTCCAACACTATCTTGGTTTATTCATGTCAGTATGGAGCAAATGTAAAGCTAGAAGTTGACCACACATACAGTCATACATCAGAGATGTGGTAATTCTTCCAGAATCCTTTAGTTCCTGGTTCTTTGACTCAGCAACGTTTTGAAACTGAAGGTACTTTTCATACCAGCAGGTCTTAACGGTTCACATTCCTGAGAGCTATACCCAAAACTGTTATTAGAGGACTTTTTTTTTTTTTTTTTTTTGTATCCAGTCTCTTTACTTACATTGATCTGGTTGGCATTTCTGTTTTTTTATGATGCAGTTTTGGTAGGTTATATGTGTCTAGGAATTTGTTTATTTATTCTAGATTTTCTATTTTGTTGGCTTATGTTTTTTCATAATAGATTTCTAACTCTTTTTGTTTTGTTTTGTTTATTTTGTTCTGTTTTTGCGAGAGCATACATGTACTTGCCAGAGAGAAAAAAAGAGAAAGGGTGAGAGCACTCCTCAATGGGACATAGTCCACGTCACATTTTTTTCCTCCATTTCTCTAAGTATTGAGACCTAGGGCACACTGGCCAGAATGTAACTCAAGACACAGGTGCTGAGACCTGAATGGTGATCATCCACATGGGATTCAGATCCCATTTAACCACCAGGCTGTGAGTTGGGCCCAATCCTTTGTACTTCTTTGATATCAGTGGTAGTGTTTACTTTTCATCAACAATTTTGTTTGAGATTTTCTCTCTTTTTGTCTTCCTCCTATGAAGAGCTATTCAATTTTGTTTAACTTTTGAAAAAAAATTAATATTTTAAGGTTAAAAAGTTGACATTTTTATCTATTTATTTATGTATTTTTTATACATTCAATCACTGTACATAATTTAGTTTGTTCTTGCTTTTCTAGTTTCTTGAGGTACGATGTTAGGTTGCTTACTTGAGATCTTTGTACCTTTTAGAACCACCACAATACCTATTTTCAAAGTATTCTAATAACAAACTTTACTAACAAAAACCAGCACGGTACTGGCATATGAATGTATATATAGAATAATAAAAGAAAATAGAGAACTGAGAAAGAAACCTAGTTACTTATAGCCAACTGATTTTGACAAAAGTGCGAAGAACACATATTGGGAAAAGGACAGTCTCTTCAACAAATGATGTTGGGAAAACTCGATATACGCATAGAGAAAAATGAGATTAGACCCTATTCTAACTATATATAAAAATGGATTAAATACTTAAATTTAAAACATATATATATATATATATTATATAGATAAACACACACACATGCATACACATTTAAAATGACGACAAAATACTATTCAGCCAAAAAGAAGAATGAACTCTCAGCCTGGATGATATTATGGTAAGTGAAGTGAGCCACACATGAAAAGATAAATAGCATATGATTCTATTCATATACACAACCTCAAAAATCTGAACTCATAAATGTAGAGGGTAGAATAGTGGTTACAAAGACTGGGAAGAAAAAAAGGACGGGTGTTGGCAAGGAATATATTAACAAGTACAGGGCTGCTGTTAGATAAGAGAGATTAGGTTCTGACATGCTATTTTGCAGAACAGTAATTATTGCTAAGAGTATTATATTTCATATTTCAAAATAGCTAGAATAGAGGATTTTTAATGGTCTCATCACAAAGGAATGAATGTTCAAGATAATGATGTGTTAAATAACTTGATTTGATCATTATACAATGTATATACTCAAACATGAATGAAAACATTACACTGTACCATATAAATATATACATTTATTATATGTCAAAAATAAATTATAAAAAAGCAAAAATTGGCAGCATATGTATAATGCTATTTTATATTATTATTTTTTTTAATAACCACTTCTGGAGATCTAAGGATGGGAGTAGAGTGGAGTCCTTGAGCAGCACTGGAATCCTCGCCCCTCATTTCACCTCACTCTCACCAACCAGCTCATCCTCCCAGTTGCTTGCGGCCCAGAACGTCTTCCACCATGGCCACCTCACCAAGTTCCCAGTTGAACAAAGGCATCAAGCAGGTGTACACGTCCCTGCCACAGGGCAAGAAAGTCCAGGCCACGTGTATCTGGATCCATGGCACTGTGCTGTAAGACCTGGACCCTAGACTGTGAGCCCAAACGTGTGGAAGAGTTGCCAGAGTGGAATTTTGATGATTCTAAAACTTTTCAGTCTGAAGGTCCCAACAGTGACATGTATCTCATCTCTGCTGCTATGTTTCAGGATCCCTTCCACAAGGACCCCAACAAGCTGGTGTTCTGTGAAGTTATCAAGTATAGTCGAAAGCCTGCAGAGAGCAATTTAAGGTATACCTATAGACGGATAATGGACATGGTGAGCAACCAGCACCCCTTGTTCAGAATGGAGCAGGAATATACTCTGATGGGGACAGATAGGCACCCCTTTGGTTGGCCTTCCAATGGCTTCCCTAGGCCCCAAGATCCATATTACTGTTCATTGGGAGCAGACAGAGCCTATGGCAGGGATATCGTGAAAGCTCACTACCAGGCCTTCTTGTAGGCTGGAATCAAAATTGTGGAGACAAATGCTGAGGTTATGCCTACCCAGTGGGAATTCCAAATAGGACCTTGTGAAGGAATCAGCATAGGAGATCATCTCAGGGTGGCCTATTTCATCCTGCATCCGGTATGTGAAGACTCTGGGGTGATAGCAACCTTTGACCCAAAGCCTATTCCTGGGAACTGGAATGGTGCCGCCTGCCATACCAAGTTCAGCACCAAGTCTATATGCGAGGAGAATGGTCTGAAGTACACCGAAGAAGCCATTGAAAAGCTGAGCAAGAGGCATCAGTTATCACTATGATCCCAAGGGGAGTACCTGGACAACGGCTGTCACCTAGCTGGATTCCACGAAACCTCCAACATCAACGACTTTTCCGCTGGCATGGCCAACTGTAGTGCCAACATGCTCATTCCCTGGACTGTTGGCCAGGAGAAGAAGGACTACTTTGAAGACCGGCGCCCCTCTGCCAACTTCGACCCCTACTCAGTGACAGAAGCTTCATCCACACGTGTCTTCTCAATGAAACCGGCGACGAGCCCTTCCAGTACAAAAACTAAGCGGACTAGACTTCCAACCATCGAACCCTTCCTAGCTCATCCCACTGCAGCTCTGCCCCATTCCCTGTGGCCCTAATTGTCTCAATTGTAACTCAAAGGGTGGAATATCAAGGTCTTTTTCTATTCCTTGCGCCCACTTAATCTTGCTTTCTTGGCCAGGATAGAGGGGTCAGTTTCTTAATATCTTCATAACTAACCCCTTTTCCCATCACTGAAGCTTTCTAGTGTATTAGTGGGGAGGAGGCTGGGTACGCATAACACTGCTGCCATGTAATGGAGATGCTTGGCCAGCAGGCGTACCTGTCCATACAGCACATGCGTGAAAAAGTAGGGGGAGGACATTTTTGTCGAGGTAGCTGAGACTGACTGGTTATATTAGGACTTTCCCTCACAGTGGAAAGCTCTATTCCATCAGAGGTTATAACCAACTCTTTCTGAGAAGAGGGAGTTAGAGAGGGAGGGGTTGGAATAAGGAAGGAAAAGGCCTTTGCTCTCTTATGCTTCTCTTGCTTGGGGCTACATGTGCTCCCCAGAGCATAAAGCTCAGAATGCAACCTGATGAATATCTGACCTTACCAGAAGAGAAAGGTCTTACTGCTTGACCCTCCTTTTATAACACAGAGTAGTATTTTTAAATTTAAATTTTAAAATAAACAAAAAAACTATACATGAGTGTATGTGAATAAGTGTTTTTCCAAGGGAGAAAACCATCTTGGTCACTAGGAGCCAGATTGGAGGAAACAAGTCTTGTTTAGATTTAACCTGGAGGGGCGGTGGTGGGGAAGCAGTGCTTGAGAGGTTGGCTGTTCAAGACTTTGGTCTCTTATCTACTTAAGGGTTTCTCTCCCCTGCCCACTCTCCTGGGTGGACAGTCATTAGTTACCAGGTGGATATTCATTACTAGCAGTTACCTGAGCCTCGTGGCTTTGGATTAAAAAAACACACATGTGCTTGTCCACACACGGGGATTTAGAAACATGAGATGGCTGGTCAATTTGAGTATGCTATTGCTGGGATATTGAGTATTTTCTGATGGGACTAGTATGTCACTAAGGCAGGTCTTTTGATATATTAAAGTTCTTAAAGCAAAACAAACACAAATAACCACTTCTGAATAACAAGAGTTTCTCACTAACATTTAAGAGAATTAAGTCTACATCTGTGGATTACTAATTACAAAAATATAAAGAAGTCTTACTAATGGTTTAATGAACTCTTTAAATTTGGTTACAGTATGTCACACTATCTTCTTCAAACATGTTTGATGCTGAAGTCCCTTTCTGTTTAACACGTAAAACATATTAAAAAAATCTTCCTGAAGTGTTTCTAAAATTTACATATAGAAATAATGTTTCAGGTCATATATCAGATGATTTCTAAGTACTCATCCTTAGCAACAGCTTTATTCAGTTTCTTCTTTTCAAAAATACAGATTGCAAAGGTAAAACATTGACCCCATATGATAATTCTGCTATTACTTTTAAAAATGCCCAAACTGTTACCCTAATTATCTTACCTTTCGTATTGGTCCAAATATTTGCCTTCTATTAAAGTTAATAGTTTGTGTTTTCCTTAACTTAATGCCTGGTCGTTAGCTTACAAGGAAGCAAATATTTTTCTTAATGTATTTGAGATATTATAAAGTAAAAATGTTGGCATAGCAGCATACCATGCACACTTCTCAACATTTTCTTTGTCAATATCTGATTGAGGGGCTGTAATATAATAGAAAGGGATGTCAGGCTGTGTCTTACCAGCACTGTCATGCCAGATAAACAAAGATACTCAGACATTCACATAAATAGGAAGCTACAAGTTCGCAAGTAGGAAAGTGGAATGAATTCTAAAGAACACACTGAAGTAACTATGGTTGGTGCCAATTCACTCTATATTTCACAATAGATAGGGAGTATGTCAAATGTTCACAACACAAAACACTTACATATGTCTGAGACGGAGACTATGTTGATGGCCTTTATTACATTTTGTATCCATGTACTGAAAAGTCACATTTTAACCCCATAAATACATACAACTATTGTATAAATGTCAATTAAAACCTATTGGAAGGAAATAGTTCTACTGTTAAGTCATCACTACTCTCTAAGACATTCCTAATTATGTTTGTTCGGTACTACAAGCATTTTTCTTTAGGCACTTAACTGGACCCAGAAGTTAGTCTCTCAACTACCTGTGCGTGTGTTTATGTGCACTCATACTTCCACACATATGTATGTATTATATCGTTTCTTCAGGATATTTTTTGCTTATTTTTCTGATTATTGTTTCTACTACTTCTCTGTTAGGGACTCTTTTTTCCTCCATGCCTTTGAGATGCTTTATTGGGTGATCACATTTGATCAAACTTTACCTGTAGTAATTCTTGGAGGAAAAAAGCCTCCAGAGAGACTTTCTGTTTTACTAGGCACCTGGCTTACTAACAAAGGGGACATTTAAGAAACACTCCATGCCTCCAGGATTGTTGAATCCGAGGTTGTTTTATACATTATGTGGATGGCAAACTCACATGTGGTTTGCAGTGGTAAATTTTACAAGGTTTGTTTTATTTTTGTTTTCCCCACTTTCCACCTACTCACTGTTTGAGACAGGTGATTCCTTGTGGTTTCTCTCTGAGGATTCTGTTATATTTTAGTTTATCTTTTAACTAGGATTTAAGTTTTGGATTTTGTAGTTTTTGGTTTCCATCTCTTTTCATTAGCTCCACACGAAAAGGGTACTTCATTCTGAAAACATACACACACACACACACACACACACACACACACACCTACTCAAATTTCAGAGATTTTTAGCTATCAACAGGACAGCTGGCAGCTTCTGAGATGCTAATCTTTCCAGATTTCCACTTTGGGTGTATATTTGAGATCTGTATTTCTCTTATTTAGTTTTCTGTTCATGATATAAAAAGGCGTTTTCCCTGCATATTTAAAATTAAGACACAAAACAGATATTCAGACTCTGTATTTTTTACTCTTAGGTTTCTATCTAGAAAGAGATGTCATATTTCTTAAGCAAAATGTTTATGCGATGAGTAAATGAGAGAAAATAAAGAAGTGTGCTACTTTTCTTCATCAGTCTCTTGCATGTCTCCAGGATATTTTTATTTTATATATTTTTTTCCAACAGAAAATGCAAGATGATGTCTTTCCTATTCTACTGTCATTTGTAGGATTGAAAGTATCATGTTTTGACTCCCCAGTCCAAAAGTGCATAATTTAACAAAAGTCTTAAGCCACAGGCAAATACCCAGTCTTTATTATATCTGTATTATCACTAATATTGATATCATTCTTCAAGCAAGTGGCAAAGCTTCCTTTTTAAATTCTAAAAATTCAAAATTCAAAATTCTCATTTTAATTCAAAATGCATGAATAAATGAAGTAATGATATTTTATTTTAATTTCTGTAACTATAATATCCTTTTATATCTTACTATATATACATTTATTTCTTCAATACATATGAATGTGAATTATTTTAGCTTTAACATAGGAAGAAAAATTAAATGCAGCCATATTTCATGTTTCTATTTCTAATCTATTTTCATTTCAGAATACCACAGACAAGTTTTAAATTTAGATATCTGTAAGAGTCAACATCGAGGAAAAGGAGAATTGTTCACATAATTTTCCTATTTAGAAACATGAAGAAATAACCATTTCTGTTTATTTTCAACTCACAATTAGAAATGTACAAGTAGGAGCCAGCAGTTGGTATGGTGGTTAAGTAGTTGTACTCTCACGTGGCTGAACGTGGTTTGAGTACTGGACCTGGCAGCTTGAAACTCACACCTGGTGCACATGCCCCAAATCCCAGGAGGAGAATGGAGGCAAAAGAATTGAGGCATAGCCATCTCCACTGGACTTGATTTCACACTTTCCCTCTCACTGTTTCTGTCTATTTGGCAAATGCACGAAAGCATTTCATTTTTTCCTGTTTTCTGAAAGACTAGGTAAAATTGATATTATTCCTTCCTTAAATGTTTGAAAGAATTTACTGGTGGTGGCATCTGAACTTAGATCTTTCATTGTGGGAAACTTCTTAATCACAGATAAATTTATTTTTTTTGGGGGGGGGCCCTTAATTTTGGACTATTCACATCTTCCAGTCCTTCTATTGACAGTTTTGGCAAGCTGATTTTTTAAAAATTTTGTCCATTTCTTTAAAATTTTCAAATTTATCAGTATAAAGTTATTTGTAACCTCTTCTTTTGTTATTTTAATGCCTTTAGGGTTTAATGATGTCTACTTTTCTATTTGAATTCTAATAGCAGTCACTGGGTAATCTGTGCTTTCTCTCCTTTGTGTGAAACCTCTACTTGATTAATCTTACAAATGAATTATTAAATTCATCAGTTATTTTGAAGAATAAACTTTTAGTTTTATTGAATTTGTAAAAAAAAAGATAAAAAACATAAAATAAAACAAACAAAAGTGTACAAGTAACTGGGACACTGATTATTTTAATATGGATAAAATACACAGGAAATAAAACAAAATACTGAGGAATTTTATTTGTAAATGATGTTAGACACTGAATAATTTAGTTCAGAGTAAAATAACTATATTTAATCCTTTAGTAAATGTTAGATTGCTCATAGAAAACAATAACAAATAACAATTAATTAAATAATCTACTGAGCAGTAGATATTTTGGACAGTTAGATCGTAGGTGTACATTTATCAAATAAGATAATAAATGAAATAAATAAGCAAATTCTCATGACTTAATTAATAGAATATTACCATTATATTTAGATTTTTTTCAATTATATCTCTCCTTAATTCTTAAATGTGGCCACAATCATGATTTTTGTGTTATGTATACCTTAATTTTCAACAGTACTTTGTAATACAGAATAAATAAGATACTACCTTAATTTTCTTACAATCTATATGCTACCTCCATTCATATTACCATCCTCCTTTCATATGAGAGACTATGTTAGTCCATCTTTTTTTTTTTTAATTTATTTTCTTTTTAGTTGCCAGATGGCACATGGATTCACCCAAAAGAGACATAGAGACAGACAGAGAGAGAAAGCATACCCAATGGGGCATGGTCATGTTGTAATCCCTTCTCTCCCACATCTCCATCCTGCTGGGATTTGGGGCAAGTATGTATTTGCTTCTAGTATGTTTTCAAGCTGCTGGGCCCAGAATTCAGTCTACGGCCAGCATGTGAGATCAGCTCCCTTAACCACAAGACTATGTGGTAATACTATCCATTAATTTTAGAGTTTTACAAATATGCCATATATGTGTTGGCCTATGGTTTTTTATTTTAATGAAATCAAATTGAATTCATTTTCTTTTCTCTATGAATTACTTATTTTGTGCTCAATACTGTTCTGACTCATCCTACTTGATGGACATAGCTTTGTACATGAATTATCACTGCTGACTGATATTTATAGTATGAATACATCTCTTCAAATCTTCATGGACATTTGGATTATTATTTGTTATTAGTTGCTATAAGCATTTTAATAGGTAATCTTAGGCAAAATTCACAAGGATTTGTGTATTATGTATAACAAATAGTAGAACTGTTGAGTCATAAATCTTTAACCAAGGCAACATAAGATGGTTTTCCAAAAGGATTGTAGTTATTTATATTTGAACTGGCAGAAAATGGAAGTGGTCATTACTCTACTTTCTCAGCAAAAACTGGAAACATCAAAATTTTTTAAAGTTAACAGGACTGTCTAAACAAAGAAGTTAAAGACCTCCATGAGCAAAACTATGAATAGCTAAAAAGAGAAATTCAGAATTACACACAAAAAAAGTGGAAGAATATTCCATGTTCCTGGATTGAAAGAATTAATATAATCAAAATGGCAATTCTATACCCCAATTAATCTACATATTTAACAGAGAGACAGTGAGAGGGAAAATGAAATAATCACCACCCCACAAACTGGGGGGATGGTCACGCTGCAATTCCTCCATCTCCTCCCAAAAATTTGGGCTCACGTACACTCCCAGCATGAGTTTCAAGCTACCAGGCCCAAGATTCAAATTCCAGGTGGCAATGTGGGAGTCTAGCATCTTAATCACCAAGTCACCTACTAGTCCCATAAATTTGTATACTTTTCATACCTGGAATTATCTCTTATTTCAGTAAATGGTTCTACCACCTGTGTAAGTAAATTATAAAACAGAAATGAGAGACATTTTTGATCCATCATACTCAGGAAGCTTTCTACAAAATCCAAAAATAAGCCTTTTTGATTTAATATATCAAATGCGTACTGATTATCTTTACTCTTCTCTTTTTAAACAGCCTCCACTCTGATTCATTCAACACTACTTAACCTCTCAGCCAGACTACATTAAGCTATTTTAGTCATCAATTCTTTCTCCACTTTATTCATTTTCCTCAAAGAAAATAGAATCGTCTTTATGAAATATAAATCTTAGTTTTCTACTATTGTAGTTGAGACTAATATTGACTTGATATTTATTTAAGAATTATTTAATTTAATTTAATTTATTATTATTATTATTGTTTTAATTTTACCAGAGAGAGAGGGAAAGTAAGAAAGCAAGCCACCAGGTCTAGGGCCCAAACCACGGTTGTCCATGTGGTAGTCCAGCACCTTAACTAACACACCTCTTGTCGGGCTCAGACTTGATATTTTTCTCAAAATAGTTGTGACTAATTATGCTGCAACATAACAGTATTTTTTGTTTGTTTACTATTTATTTATTTATTTGTGTGTGTCTGTGCTTGCCAGAGAGAGACAGAAAGAGAGGAAGAGGCAGAGAGTACCTCCTAATAGATTGTAGTCGCATCGTAGTCTCTTCTTAGTTTGTCCATCTATTGGGACTTGCAAACACACTCATGTGCCCAGCATGTTTTCTTTTAAGCCACTGAGGCTGGGATTTGAGCTACACAGTAAGCTATGTGGGATCTAGCTCCCTCAACCACCAGACCACAAGACCAGCCCTTAATTTGATTTTTAATGAGCTGATTTGAATAAGCTGTTTGTGTGACACATTTGCCCTCACATCATTTACTCACTAAGATAGATCCATTTAAATCAGGTTTGTACTGCCCCTGTAGCTCTGAATATCAACTCAAAAATGTCCACCAGTGAAAAAAAATCCATTCAACAGCTTTCAGTCCTTACATTGAAAATATAATTAAAATATTGACTCTGTTATAAATTTATGAAAACCCTCTTTTCTTTTGATCTGTGAATATTCTTCTGTTTTTCCCTCTGACATTTGTACATATCAATTTTTGGTACATCCATTGTATTGTGTTATTCTTTCTACTATTGAAATATTACATATTGTGAAGGTTCTTCTATCAAACTTTAACTATTATTACAGTCTTTTACTTTTAAATTTATTCATCATTATTTTAAATTTATCTACACTCTCAAACAGAAGCAAATATATAAGGATGAAGATGTACATCCTGGATCTCAACCTGGAAATTTGTATTAATTGATCTGGAGTATGGTGCAAATATTTTTCTTTAGATTGTTACACAGATGTATATAACATTAATCGACAACTCATGGCATAGACAATATTATTCGCACATGGTTTAAATTCTTTGTTTATTCAATCTTGAGCCTAAACTTCTAGTGCATTCCATTTCATTGAACTCTAGCTGAAAGTCTCAGTTGTAACTTCAATAAATCATTACCAAAAACAAACAAACAAACAAAAAACTAGAATACAGCTTTCTTCCCTGTATATATACACAAATGCACACACATACACACCAAAAAATAAAAATAAAAAAGTTAATCTTTCTGTTTCTTATATCTTATTGTTTCATTGTTTGAACTAATAGGTAACTTAAACAATTTCCATTATAAGGCTACAAACCATGTCTCAAAGATTTTAGGTATTTTAGATAGTGCCCCTGAAATAGTAAATGAAAGAATTCAAATTCACTTTAATATTAGGGTTCCACCCCCCTCAGGCCTAGATATTTAAGAAGTTATTAAAAGGTATGATTTTATTAAGTATTTTTCTTTCAAATACCTTGATTACAGTTTGTGTTCATTCATATTAAGAGTTAAGAAAGTAGAAAAGAGAAGATTATAAAAAGGAGAAAAAAAGAAAAGTAAAAAGCTTCTGTAACAGATACAGAATAATCTATTAAACAATTTGTTTCCCCTCAGTTGAACTCATTGAAAGGCAAGCACCAGTATTTAGTATAACTCCAACTGAAAAGTTGAAGAGAATGGGAGAGAAGAGTAAGTCAATTTGCAATATACTAATCCTAAATTTCTTGCCCAGTCAACCATTTTGATACATGTTAATTTACTCTTTTGAAGGCCCTCCTCCAAATAACTAGTTGATATTTTTTAATTAAAGTGATTCTGTCATTGAAAGTAATGGTTATAAAGAAGAAAAAATTACAGGTGAATATATGGCCTCTTAATGTGGCACGGTGGTTATTCACTGGAAACGTGATTTTTCTTACCATTTTCCTACAGTAAATAACAGTCACTATGGGAAGATAAGAATTACATAAATTATATGATAACTTCAAAACAATTATGAAACACTATAGGGGATTTAACTAATGAGTCTGTAATTATTAGACCATAGCATTTTAATTAAGGTTCTAATTTGAAAAAATGGTTGGCTATTCACAGGGGTCTTTATTTTTTTTATTATAATTACCATTAATTAACCTAAAGTAATATCCAAGATTTCTTTAGTAAATGAACCTAATAATTTGAAGAAAAACTATATCATCAATGGGATCACAGGTTAATATTAAATTGTTATAAAATTACTAATGTAGAAATCCATTACAATTGAAATATATCCTATTACAGCAAACTAAATATATAATTCCCCTTTTGAATAGAATATTTATGTGCTTCATTGAGTTAAAAATAGCTTCACAATATTTTAAAATCACTGTTGAATACATGATCTCTATCTTAATTCTCCCTACTTATTTTCACTGAATATCATGATGTTACTATTAGCTATTTCAATAATTTGAAGAACTCAGGCTTGGAAAAGAATGAAATTATTTATTTGCATGTTCACCAAATTGATGTTATTTCTATTTCACTCTGCATTGACTGGTATATTCATGGAATATATGTAAATTTAAAAAACTAATAAAGCTAAGGGTTTACATTCATTAAAAATTGTGTGTGTAAGATGTTTTTTTTCTGATATATTAAAGATGTAGAACAAGAATTCATAGAAAACGGGAGCAAGAAAGTTAAAACAGGCAAAGAATGAAATAAGATTTTAATTCAAACCATTCTACTCAATAAAAATAGCTTCCTCTTACTCATCGTAATAGTGAGGGTCAATAAAGTATTTACCATTATTTTATTGATAAAGCATTTGGGAATTATTAGAGACATTCATTCTTGGCCATACAGAGAAGGCCTCATTTGTCTGTAAAATATAATTGTAGTCTGTTCACTCGCTTTAAGCAAAGATCGCTCAAATACCAATCAAGTTCAGCAAGTTAAGTGAGTAAGTGAGTCAAGTGTTTTAAGTTAAAGTGTTCACTTTTTATTTGCTTAAAAAGTCCTCTTTGGTATAATCATAATACCTGTTAATCATTTAGTAGTTACATAACATTTTTTATAATTATATTAAGTTATACTCAAAAAAAGAAAGAATTTAAAATCAACTAAAATTAAAATATTTTATTTTCAAACTTTCTTTTTAATTTCTCTACATCTAGGTAGGCACAGATTAATACTGAAAGCCCAATACATATTAAAGTAGATTATTAACTGAAATGCAAAGAATATATAATAGATTATGACTTTGTTTTGTCTCTGAGTTTCTTTTTGTAAAAGAAGTTTAGAAAGCTCAAAGAGACTGCAGGAAAAACGTATTAAGAATTAAATTCTACAATAGTAAATAAACTGGCTAAAAAGAATAATGTTTGTGTATACAGGGATTTCAAAAGATTATGGAAAACTAATTAAAGTACAAGTTTATATTGCCACAAAAATGTTTCAAATCCATGTAAGTTTTTAATCATATGTTTTTCCATGAATTTTCTGATTATGACTAATATGTATATATTAAAGTATGTTATAATGTTTTGTATTTGCACACATTTTTCTATCTTCTTTCTTGTTGGATAGAAAGACATGGAAGAAAATGGTAGACTGTCCAGTAAAAACACACAATATTATGAACCATTTCTACTATATTCATATGGCTCTCTCAGCAATTAAACAAAAGAAATAGATTAATTTTCTCTACCTGTTTAAGATCTGAGGCATATGAACTATGGAACATTTTGAATGTATAAACAGTAAAAAAATCTTTACAGAAGTATTGACCAAATTTGCATAAAATAAAGATTGCTTGAAGGAGATGGCTTATACAAACACTTTTTTTTCTGCCATTTTCTGAGGCTAAAATTTTAAGTAATATGAGAATAAGGAATATACATTCTGAGACAGCTACTCTTCCTTGAAATTAATCCATAAATGATGCTAAATTCCTGTCTCTTGGAATTGCGGGTTAACTAGCCAATTCCCATCTCCCTTCCTCCTACATACAACAGCCATTAACATCCAGCTCTGAAGTTTTTTGAATCTAGATTAGGCTTAATTAAGGAATCAGAGACATGTACCATAGGTACTGAGGCCTTTGGAATGATCTAAGCAATGTAATTAATAAAAATGCAGCTGAAAATCCACAAGTTTACAGTTTATATGTACTGAAAGTGGGGATGTGAAGGAGAGAAATGCAATTTTCAGGCAAGTTGCACTTAGAGGAAAGGTAAACATCAGTAAAATTCTATAGTGCAGTATCTATTTGAAGAGTCCGGACATTAATGGGATATCTGACGCTTGAGCAATTTATATTCAAGAATGATTTCTTCAATAGTTAAAGTATGTACAAAAAAATTTAAATGTATTTTAAGGGACCAGAAAGTGGCATAGAGTTTGGGGTGCTGGACTTCCACACAGCTGACACAATTCAAGTCCTAGGCCTGGTGGCTTGAAAATCATGCTGAGTGCTTTTGTGTGAGTGCCCAAAATCCCAGGAAGAGAATAGATTGGAAGGGATTATAGCATGGTCATTCCACTTGAGGGATAATTTCTTACTTTCCCTCTCACTGTCTCTCTGGTGAGCTCACATGGCCTTATGGCAAATAACTTAAACAAAAGGTATTTTAAATGTATTTGAAAAGACAAACAAAATATAGTAACTTCTTTCTTGAAATGTTCTCTGATTTCCAAATCAAGGGAAGCTATTCCTATACATTATTTTCACACTCACAGAATGCATCTTGTAAAACTTCTTTTTTAGGGGACTAACTGTTGGTTTGGTGGTTATATTTCTAGACTCCCACAGTTCAAGTCCTGTGCCTGATAGATTGATAATCACACTCGGTGCTTGTATGTTCTTACCTAAAATCTTGGGAGAGAAATGGACAAGAACAGACTGTGGCATGGCCATCCTTCCTGGGTGTGTGTGTCTGTGTGTGTGTTTGTGATTTCTCACTTTCCCTTTCATTGTGTCTGTTTGTCTGTCTCTCTTTCTCTCTCCCTGGCAAGTGCACATATCCTAAGACATAAACGTCTTACAAAAAGAGAGAAAAACAAATAAAACATTTATTTTAAAATGTTTTTTGTTATCAATTCATTCAAATTATACATAATGAGAACCAATTATGCATCTAGCACTATTCTGCGTTCTGAAATCAAAGCAATGAAAAAAAAAGTGTGAGAGAGAGAAAATTCTTGTCTCATGGAATTCATTTCTCAGGAGGACTGTTTTTATTTATTTATTTATTTAAATTCACATTCTATCACATGTCTTTACACAATACATTTATTTTTCCAACACAGAAAATCATGCACGTCAGTCAAGACAAGGATATTATTATATATATTATCATCAGCAGATAGCTTCTCATGTTTTGTCAATTAGGTATACTTTTCCCCATTTTTTCCTTCCCCTATCCCCTCCCTCCCTTCCACACTAAACTTTATTTTTCACATTTTATCGATTCACAAGATATCTTAAAGTATGGACAAAGCTAGAATTTAGAGACAAGTGCACTGTAATTTTCTTCTGAAACATTTTTTTCCTCTCCCTCCATTCCCCCTTATACTAAAGAGAGGTATAAACTAACATATTTGTAAAAAAAATTAAGTTAATCTCAACTTGGACTGTTATTTGCACAAAGTTCTATAAGAATTCAATTTCTGATGCAAGGTAACAAAAACTATTGTATTACTGAACTTATGCAAATAACCTTTTTGCCACAAAATAAGAATGCTCATAAATCTTTCCCAATTGTAAAGGAGTCAGGAAGGGAGAAAATTTTTTTCAATTTAAAAAAAATTCTTTAACAAATTGTTGAACCCAACAACTCAAAAGAAAACAAAAATCCTTAAATCTGAAAGACAAACAGAAGAAAATCAGCAATGTTTAAAAAGTCATAGAATTCTATTTCACCACTTCAGTCTCTTGTAATCTCTTTTGTTGAATTTACAGTGTTATTGTGGTCTGATCTTTTCATTAACATTCAACATTATTATTGATATTTCAGAACCTGTCCCTTCATTAGTCTGGCCTTTCTCTTGGTTATTTTTTGTTATCTTACTTGTCTGCATTTAGTTTCCTGGTATAGTACTCCCTTCAGAACTTCTCAAAGAGATGGCCTGGGGTTGGTAAATTCTTTTAGGTTTTGTTCATCTGAGAATGTTTTTATCTTTTCTTCCCACATTAAAGATATTCTTGCCATATACAGTATTTTTGGTTGAAATTATTTTTCACTAAACACTTTGAATATATTTTCCCATTCTTTTCTTGCTTACATTGTTTCGGACGAGAGGTCTGCTATTAATGATGGGATATCTTTTGAAATTACCTTGATGTTTTTCTCTTGCCAATTTTAGTATATTATCTCTATCTGTGGTTTTGGTTAATCTGGCTATGATGTGCCTTGGAGAAGATCTTCTTGGGTTGATTCTATATGGAGTCCTTTGTATTTCTTGGATCTAGTTATTTGAATGCCTCTCTAGGTTTAAAAAGTTTTCTTCTAGGATTTTATGGAATAGATTATCAATACCCTTATTAGTTCCTGCCCCTTCTGGGATACTGATTATCCGGACGTTTGGGCTTCTAATGGTATCTTGTATTACTCATATGTTATTCTCCTTTTGGGGGATAGGTTCTCAATCTTTTTGGTAAACTTTTTCTAGGTCATAGGTTCTATCTTCTACATCTAAGATTTGATCTTCTGGATGTTCTAATCTGCTTTTAATTCTTTCAAGGGAGGTTTTGATTTTCTGTATTATAGCCTTCATCTCTAACTGTTATGTTTGATTCTTTTTTTTTTTTTTTTTTTTGGTGTATATTTCCTCTTTCAGATCATGGAAGAACTTCCTCACCTCCTGGAACTCATTAGCTCTTTCTCCTACATCTTCTGGAGTTCATTTTCTCTCTTCTTTTGTATCCATTAGCTTTATCACTATGAGTAGCCTAAATCTTTATCTGACATTTCCAGGAGTTCCATTGTACTATCTATGGATGATGGAGAACTATTCTTTCCCTTTAGGAGAGATATTTTTTTTTTGATTTCCTATATTTCTTGTGCCTCTGAGGTGGTGGTTTCTGATCATCTGATGGATTATACATTACTTCCTGCTTTCTGGCTTTTCACTGGGTCTTGGATCAGAAGGAGAAGTTTGGGGCAGAGCTTTTTGCAGTTGAAGGGACAGGGAAAGCCCACCTCAGATGCTCATAGATTCTGACTTTTGCCTGGGTTTTGGGCCAGAAGTAGCATGATGATTGTTAAGAAAAAAATTAATTTGATATGAAATGGAGTAGGTCTTTCAGATATCCTTGTGAAAGATCTATGTATCTTCTGAAAGAGAGAGAGAGAGAGAATGTGTGTGTGTGTGTGTGTGTGTGTGTGTGAGAGAGAGAGAGAGAGAGAGAGAGACATCATAGTTTAACACCTGTACCAATGACTACAAGCTTAGCTAGATTTAACTGCACTTTTAAATCTATTGGTTCATGCAACTCTCCTATCTCCATTAGAAAAAGTTCTTTTTGGCTTAACAGTTATGGTCACAGTTAGAGTAGGGGTTTATATTAGGGCAAAGAAGATTCTGAGTGAAAGAGAACTTTTAGAATTAAACTGCTGTCCTTTGGTTGCCCCTTATGTAGGTGCTTCCAAGAGCAGAACAGGTGTTTCTGATTTTAAAACAGACTAACAAAAGACCAGAAAGAAATATTTTCTCTAAAAATCCCTTAACAAAAACATCTTAAAATATTAGAGGATGCCAACTATATGAGGTGCCCATAGTTTGCCAGTTTTACTTGGAAAAGCCACCTGGGCCCCACAACAGTTGTGACTCCAAGCTTGGTAAGAACAGAGGCACTGCCTGAGTAGGGACAGAGTCTCTGGGATCTGGACCCCAGGTTCTCTGAAAGAGAAGGAAGTTCTTCCCTCCAATTTTGCTATTCTATCTGGACTCAAAGGGTAGTCACTACTGTCCCTCACCTACTTCAAGTGCTGTTTCCTTCTCTTGTTAGTATGTTATCTGGCATCCATGGTGGTTCTTTTGCACGTTACTCTATTTCATAATAATAGGAAGCAGGCAGAAAACATTTTCTCAGTGTTTGAATGTAGTCAGCACTTAACAAATAATTAATTTATTTTTCATAATAAAATTGTATTTTATAATCAGCAATAATTTACTATATGGTAGTGTGTAGGTGTCTGTCTATGTATGAAAAACTTTGGCAGCTTATTTGGGGTAATTATTATTTTTTTTTTCTTTTTTATTCTGGAGATCATGAGCACTCACCAGAGAGGTGGGGAAGAAATGAGAAAGCACTCCCCATGGGGAATGGTCATACCTTATTTCCTTCACCTTCATTTATCCCTCCCTTTGACAGTTTGAGCACATGCAAACACATGCCTTGTGTTTCCTCAAGCCACTAAATCTGAGGATTAAATGGCACAGTTGACCATGGGAGATACAAATATCTTAATCCCCACTCCACTAGATGGCCCATGGTGTCCTGTTTTAATAGCACTTTGCAAGATATTATAGACAAAACTTAAAAGGTGGTGGAAACTGAAAGATTAGAGGATATAGAAGCATAGAAATTAGTTATGGATACTAGAGACAATGTGGGAAGACAATAACAGGAGAGAATGAGAAGAAAGGAACCAATGAGAAAAATAGATAGGGAAGACATGTAGGGGACACTGAAATGGAAGATTGTCTGTTGATGATAATGTGTATATCTTCGATGGGACTGGCATTATGTGTATTCATGTTGATTAATTCATTTTACAAGTTGTAGTGATGAACAATGATTGAATGTATAAGCTAAATTAGAATAATAAAAAAATTATAAATTTAAAAAGAAGCTTCACCATTTTTCAAATATTTAGGTCATAAAAAGTATTATTGGCATGTATTCCTAGTTTAGATCAAACTTGTCTGGTTTTTAAAAAGCATGCATATAACTGCAGTATACTTATATGGTAGTTTTTTCTGTTTCTTACAGGCAACTAAAATTTTCCTTAGATAAACTTTGCATTAAATGAATCATTAAGCAAATAAAATATAAGAGCTATTTGAAAACAGCGTTTATATTTTGCTTTAAGTATTTAAAAATAAGTCTATATCTTTTATCTCTTTTATGAGGATGAAGAAGCAGTAAGTGGATGAAAAAGATATTATTGTTATCTGGCAGAAAAAATAATTTAAAGTGTAAAATTGAATGACTTCTGGAGGTTAAAAATTGGTTATTATAAGAATCTAGGCCCAAATATTTCCCTGAAACTAAATGTTCAATTACAAATAAAGAATACAAGCTCAATGATGTAATTGACTTAAAAAATATCAGAGATACTTTAGAATATTGTTCATTATCTGCTGATGATAATGTGTATAAAGTATGTCCAATGGAACTGGTGAGAAATTTATTCATATTGGAGCATCCACTTTACAAGCTAAGTGACATATGTGATTGAATGTATAAAAGAAATTAAAATGAAATTTAAAAAAGAATATTGTTTATATACTTTTCAGTTCTATATGGTCAAAGATAATAGGACAATTATGATTTAAATTTTTCTGTTATTCTCCCTTGTTCCTACTTGACAAAACAAAACAGAACAATACTTGCGCAAAAACTTAGCTGAGATGTCTTAGAACAAAACACTGGAACTCTCCCTCATGGCATATCAATTTGCTATATCTCTTGTCACCTTTACTTTTTTTTTTCCTTTTATATCATTTCTCCCTTTTATGTTCCCATTTTTCTTTTTTCCTTTATAGCAAATTTCTTGAAAGTCTTCTCTAAACGGCTTTTTTCATTCTTTCCCCTTTTTTATGCTATAAACCTGTTTTAATCAGGCATTTGATCCTATTGAAGAGGCTCCCATCAAGGTCACCAGTAATAGCCACTTTGGTAAGTCTGGTCATCCATTCTCAGAAATATTCTATCGGCATTACAGGCATCAAAAAATGTAGTTTTATAGGAAGCAAAAGAAATGTTCATCTATAGATGTCTTCTCATTTTACTTCCTACTTCCAAATATGGGAAACTTTAAATATTGCTTAAACTATGTTAAATGATCAAAGAGAGTGACAACTATTAGTGACATCTACATTTTAAATACATCTTAGAGATTAGAAGAATATTCATAAGGTATACAAGAGCAACATAATCATGTGATTAAAAAAGTAATACATACTCTTTTTTGTAGCATAACAAGGTCTTAATATGCTAGCAATAACTGTGCTGTCCAAAGTAGGTACAAATTCTAAATCTATATTCAACAGAGAGGTGATTATGACTCAGAAAAGTTTTGATATTGACCAGATAGTACCAGATAAAGTTGAAGCACAAACACAGAAGCTCTGACTCTGACTTTTCTGCTACACCATACTTTTTTTTTTCCTGACATATTCATTCACAATACCTTAGGTTAGATTTTTAAGATATCAGTATGTTAGCGTTCAGAACAAAAGGACTTTCCCTAACCAGGTCAACAAGCAAACCTCTATTTTTATGGTAAAAATAGAATGTCTAGATTAGTCACCATTTGTTCCCATTCCCTCACATCAGTCCATCAGAAAATAAGTGTGTTAGTTCCTCTCCTGACATTTAAAGAAAATAGTACATCCCACTGAGAACTTTACCTTAGCAGTCAGCATTCCCTCACAAATTCCCTTCCTTCATCAGATTAGTCAGCAGTGGTCTTCTGATGAGGAATTGCAGATATCAGTTTTCTTTTATTTGAGCCCACCAGGAAGAGAATACATTTATGCTGCTGTCCTTTGGCAGAGGTAGCTCACTGTGGGTGACCATAAAAAGACTCATTATTATTATTTGATATAATAATTTGGCAAGCTGGGATGATCAAAATGGCCTTGCACGAAAGTGCCTATCTATAAAAGGTGAAAAACTTTATTTCAAGAAAGCAGGGCACTTTTATTCTTGAAAATAAGAATCAGCATATTGGAAAATTAAAGTTGAAATGTTGCCTCTGAAAATAAGTGAATAGTTTCAGAAGATTTTTTTTTTAAAAGCATATTAACTCTAAAATTAGTTTACAGTATCTACTATACAGCAAAAAAATAAATAACCATATTACATTGTTTTTCTCAATTTAATTCTGACTATACTTTAATTGTAGTAACAGATTTTTTTTTAAAGGTTTTTGCTATAGGGTGCATATATGTTCACCATAGAGAGAGGGAAAGTGAGACATCACCTCCCAGAGGGCGATGACCACACCACAATCACTCGTTTCCATTCTCTTCTCAGGACTTTAGGCATGCATGCACATGCACCTGTTGTGATTTTAGAGCTGCCAGGTCTGAGATTCAAACCATGGTTGCCCATGTGGGAATCCAGCATCTTAACCACCATGTCACCTACTGGCCCAGTAGAATTTACTTTTTAAAGCAAATGATCTTTAACACATGCAGATTGGTGTTGACAGTGCAAGATGTATATTGATTTTAAAGAGAAAAAGAAGAGAGAAAAATACAAGGATTTTTATTCTTAATTAATTTTTATTATTATTTTCCTTTTTCTGCCTCTTCTTTTTTAATTTGCCAGAGGGCATATTTGTTCATTGTGGAGACAGAAAGAAAGAGAGAGGGAAAATGAGAAAGCATCCCATGTGGGACATAGTTAGGCAGAAATCCCTTCTCTTCCATTTCTCTCTCTTTCAAAACTTTTTTTTTTTAGGAATTTTTGTCTTAGGGCGTGTGAACTTGCTGGAGAGAGAAAGACAGAGACAGTGAGAGGGAAAGTGAGAAACCTTCTGGGGGATGGCCTCACTACAACCTCTTCTCCCAGAATATTGGGCATATACACACAGGCTCCCCGCGTGAGTTTCAAGCCAATGGATCTGGGACTTGATTCATGGTCGGCCATATGGAAGTCAAGTGACGTAACCACTATTCCATTTGTTGGTCCCTCTTTTTGAGATTTAGGGCACACACATCCACATACATGGCATATTTTTCAAGGTAATAGGTACATGACTCAAACTGCAGTGTCAGCCATGTGGAATTCAGCTCACATAACTACCAGGCAGGGGGTTGGACCTATTTCCCTTTTGAAATACTTTCTACCAAGGAACCTTTTGCAAATTTTTTTTCCTCTCTGAATTTATTCAATCAACAAATAAAAAATGTGTCCTCCAGGTCTACAGAAATATAGAAAAAAATGATATAAGATACTCATGGGCATTTAGCAATAAGAAATTAATCCCCTTCAGTGTAGAAAAACTCTGATATTCTAAATATGCCTGGATGTAGAAAGAGAACTGTAGGTATATGTTGATTACAGTACTTGTTCCAAGATAACCACCAAGGAATTATATCTTCCGGCATTCACATCCTTCTGTGCCCTGGCCACATTGAAATATATCTAGCTATGAGACTCTTTTTAATCCCCAGAGAATGGCAGAAGAAACACAGTGACAGCTTTGAGACTAAGTATCAAGAAGGCTTGGTAGCTTCTACTTTTACACTATTAGGATCTTGAGCCGATAAGTAAGAAGTCCAGACTCTATGTTGTAGATACAAATGGAAAGACTGTGTGGAGAATTCAAGTAGGTTGAAAGAGGCTCTAAGACTCCCATCAACAAGACCCGGACATCACAGACACCCAGGGGACCTCAACTCTCTATTCTTCATTGTCTCAGAGTCAGGCAAATGAATGGAATCATCTTGGACAGCTACATGACACTCTGATTTCAAACACATAAACCTTGAGCAAAAACAGTACAAGAGCCCAGCTGAGCCCAGGTAATAATTCAGGTACATTCTAAATGGCTAAGTTTTGTAGTAGCCTTTAATCACCCATAACCAGAACAGTGATCCATGAACATTGGTTTGGCTATGGTGATCTGCCAACACTGACTTTTGGTTAATGATATGATATAATAATTTTATCATTTAAATATTTCTATAACAAAGCCACTTATAAAGTTATTCCTAGAGGTAAGGAAACTGACATTTATAGATTTTTATAACAGAGTTTTTAAACATATTTAACCTGAAATGCTCTCCAGCTGTGTACACAGTGAAAACCACTCACCTAAAGCAGAAAAGATGATGCCATGTTTCCACTTAAAACATCCCAAAAGATTTTCTTATCACTAAAAGTTAAATCCAGACTTTTATGGTTTTAACCTGCAACACTCGATATAATCTGATTACCTGTAATCTGTCTGATCTCATCACTGGTTGACATCTCTGTCTGTCTCCTCTCTGCAATGCTTTGGATACCAGCTAGTTCCCCAAGTGTTCATGTGTTAGAATTTGGTAGCCAATATAATGTCCTTGGGGGTGTTGAAGCCTTTGAGAGGTAGGCCCTAGTGGATTGGCACTAATCAGCTGTCTGGCGACATGGGTAGAACAATAGAGGAAGTGAGTGTGTTTCCTCTCTCTCTGTCTCCCTCTGTCTTTCCCTCTCTCTTTGCAAATGGCTGCTGACCTGCCTGCTCCCCGCAGCCATGTTGTGACTCACATTCAGAGGCTTTCCAGTGCTAGGCTCATGCTTTTGGATTTTCCAGTCACCAGAATCACAAGACGAATAAAGCTCTATTCTTTATGAATCTCCCAACCTCAAGTATTTCTGTTTAACCACACAAATAATGACCTAGGACAATCTCCCTTTTGATTTTCTCCCCCTAGGTTCTTTAATGTTCCTACAATAGTAAGCTCATGCTTTGGATTGTTGGTGCTTGCTGTTTTCACTGTCACCAATAACAACTGCTTAAATTAATAGCCACTTCTAAGTTCTAGTTCAAGAACAACAACTGATAAATAAAAGGCTTAAAATAAATAGTAGATACAAGACACTGGATGTTTTTTCTCTCTTTTTCTTTCTTTCATAGCAAGAAAGAGAGTGTTGATTGAAATAAACTCTAAAATATTTAAGAAGGTTTTTCATGGCAAAATTATGATGGACTCTGGCTCAGAAACATTCTCTCCAGTAGCCCTGAGAAAATGTCCTGGAGTGCTTAGATGCCACAGCTTATTTATTCAGTTCTTGAGAATAGGAGACACAATTAAAACCATAAATCAAAACATGGAGTTTTCATATTGGCCTGGCCCAAAAAGATAGAACATCCAGAAGTGGGGCTTATAGGTTATAGTTGTTTTGGAAATGCTTAGCTTAGTAATTGGTTAAGAGCACAAGTCTTTGTCTCAGACAAAAACTAAGAGTCAGCAGAAAATAATATCCACATTTAACTTGAACAGAGATAAGAGTGCCTTCTGTATTCTCATGTTTATTAACTGGCATGACTCTTCCTAAACCTCTAGGAAAAATTTAGACTAAAAGAAAGTGGTGGATTTCAGGGAGAGAGAGAGAGATCCCTGCCAGGGTCCTGCCATGCTGTAATTCTCTTTGCAGCTTTCTAGCCAGCTGAGATCATAAGTGTCCTGGTGTGTCTATTACCCAACCCAAACCAAGTTCCCTTCTCTGTGCACTACAACTGAACTGTAGACATAAAGAGTGATGAAGGAAGATACACTTTGTGTGTGTGTGTGTGTGTGTGTGTGTGTGTGTGTGCGTTTTTGTTTGTTTGTTTGTTTTAAGAGGTTTTTGCTATAGGGTGCGTGCACTGGTCAGAAAGAGAGACAGAGACAGAAAACAAAAAATCACTCCCAAGGGGAGATAGCCATACTGCAATCCCTTATCCTCCATTCTGTTCTCAGGATCTTGGGCACACACGCACATGTGCCTGGGGTGAGTTTAAGCCACCGGGTCCGACTACATGGGAGTCCAGCGACATAGCCGTTATGCCAACTGCTGGTCCTGAGGGGACATCTTTTTAAAGGGATTCCTGCTTAGTTTTCTCTTCAGGTTGATGCAGAATCCAAATATAGACTTTACATATGGCTCCAGCATTACCGAGGGGAGCCATACCACTCACAATACCACCTCTGGTTCAGGTACTGAGCTTTAAGATTATTGAGCATTCGGAGAAAAACTAAGGCATAGAAAGATAAAAACTTTGCCAATATAATGTAAGTGAAACAACACAAATTTGATCTAAGTGCCTACTCAGAGTTTCTACACCTCATCATTAAATTGAGTTGACAGAAAAGTGATGACACATTTTTGCAACAGCTCATATTGGGAGTATTAGAATCATTTGCATCTATAGTAAGACTACCTCAAACACTCTTCTTCCAGGTATGTGCATAGTTATTCCCCAACTTCTTCTGTGTGTCTGCTCTAATGTCCTCTCATCTGAGGATCACTGTTGTAATTCTATATAAGGTTAGAACCATTGTTATCTTTACCCATTTACCCTATGCTTTCTGGCTTCATAGCACAGCCACCAGGTCTGGGACTCAAACTGCAGTCGACTACATGGGAGTTCAGTGACATAGCCATTATGCTAACTGTTGGTCCTCTGGATTCTATATTTTTGTCTGAGATGTCTCCATCAGCTCCCAGAATGCTGGGAGCTGGGAACATACATATGCTCTTAATCTGGGATGGTTAACACTGGGTATGGTTTGTATCATAAAGATCCTGTTGGGGAAGTCTGTCTCTCTCTGTATCTCATGGGATAAATAAATAAATAAACTTTCCCGGGCCATCCCATGGCAAGGTGGTTAAGGCAGTTCAATTCCACATTTTTCATGGCAAAATTATGATGGACTCTGGCTCAGAAACATTCTCTCCAGTAGCCCTGAGAAAATGTCCTGGAGTGCTTAGATGCCACAGCTTATTTATTCAGTTCTTGAGAATAGGAGACACAATTAAAACCATAAATCAAAACATGGAGTTTTCATATTGGCCTGGCCCAAAAAGATAGAACATCCAGAAGTGGGGCTTATAGGTTATAGTTGTTTTGGAAATGCTTAGCTTAGTAATTGGTTAAGAGCACAAGTCTTTGTCTCAGACAAAAACTAAGAGTCAGCAGAAAATAATATCCACATTTAACTTGAACAGAGATAAGAGTGCCTTCTGTATTCTCATGTTTATTAACTGGCATGACTCTTCCTAAACCTCTAGGAAAAATTTAGACTAAAAGAAAGTGGTGGATTTCAGGGAGAGAGAGAGAGATCCCTGCCAGGGTCCTGCCATGCTGTAATTCTCTTTGCAGCTTTCTAGCCAGCTGAGATCATAAGTGTCCTGGTGTGTCTATTACCCAACCCAAACCAAGTTCCCTTCTCTGTGCACTACAACTGAACTGTAGACATAAAGAGTGATGA
Source organism: Tupaia belangeri chinensis (assembly GCF_000334495.1). Taxonomy (NCBI): domain Eukaryota; kingdom Metazoa; phylum Chordata; class Mammalia; order Scandentia; family Tupaiidae; genus Tupaia; species Tupaia belangeri. The sequence continues at coordinate 3,093,111 of NW_006207899.1, forward strand.
AGAAAGATACTCTTTGTGTGTGTGTGTGTGTGTGTGTGTGTGTGTGCGTTTTTGTTTGTTTGTTTGTTTTAAGAGGTTTTTGCTATAGGGTGCGTGCACTGGTCAGAAAGAGAGACAGAGACAGAAAACAAAAAATCACTCCCAAGGGGAGATAGCCATACTGCAATCCCTTATCCTCCATTCTGTTCTCAGGATCTTGGGCACACACGCACATGTGCCTGGGGTGAGTTTAAGCCACCGGGTCCGACTACATGGGAGTCCAGCGACATAGCCGTTATGCCAACTGCTGGTCCTGAGGGGACATCTTTTTAAAGGGATTCCTGCTTAGTTTTCTCTTCAGGTTGATGCAGAATCCAAATATAGACTTTACATATGGCTCCAGCATTACCGAGTGGAGCCATACCACTCACAATACCACCTCTGGTTCAGGTACTGAGCTTTAAGATTATTGAGCATTCGGAGAAAAACTAAGGCATAGAAAGATAAAAACTTTGCCAATATAATGTAAGTGAAACAACACAAATTTGATCTAAGTGCCTACTCAGAGTTTCTACACCTCATCATTAAATTGAGTTGACAGAAAAGTGATGACACATTTTTGCAACAGCTCATATTGGGAGTATTAGAATCATTTGCATCTATAGTAAGACTACCTCAAACACTCTTCTTCCAGGTATGTGCATAGTTATTCCCCAACTTCTTCTGTGTGTCTGCTCTAATGTCCTCTCATCTGAGGATCACTGTTGTAATTCTATATAAGGTTAGAACCATTGTTATCTTTACCCATTTACCCTATGCTTTCTGGCTTCATAGCACAGCCACCAGGTCTGGGACTCAAACTGCAGTCGACTACATGGGAGTTCAGTGACATAGCCATTATGCTAACTGTTGGTCCTCTGGATTCTATATTTTTGTCTGAGATGTCTCCATCAGCTCCCAGAATGCTGGGAGCTGGGAACATACATATGCTCTTAATCTGGGATGGTTAACACTGGGTATGGTTTGTATCATAAAGATCCTGTTGGGGAAGTCTGTCTCTCTCTGTATCTCATGGGATAAATAAATAAATAAACTTTCCCGGGCCATCCCATGGCAAGGTGGTTAAGGCAGTTCAATTCCACATGGCCAACCTTCTGGTTCAAGAAACGCACCAGGCATGTGTGCATGCGTGCTCAAAATCCAGGAAAGAGGGAGAAATGCAGGAAAAAAGAATGTGGTGTGATCAATCCCCGAAGGATGATTACCTCTCTCTCTCTCTCTCTCTCTTCTTTCTCTCTCAACCTTCCTGACAGTTAGTAATTACATGCTGATATTACACTAATATTATTAAAATAATTCACAGTGTTCAATATCCTGAATTATGTAAGATATAATACATTTTATAAGGTTTTATAAACAGTGTAATGGAGGCAGCTGGATCCCACAAGGCTGACTATGTAGTTCTAGTTCCAGACTCACTGGCTTGAAAAATCCACCAGGTATGCGTGTGCATGCCCAAAATCCTGAGAGGAGAATGGAAAAGGGCTTGCAGTGTGGCCATCTCCCCTATGAGGAGATAAAGGATAGTCCTCCTCCTTCATTTTTCTCCAGCAAGCACATGTGCCCTATAGCTAAATAAATAAATAATAGTGTAACTTGATGAAATATTTTTGGTAAGAGGTAGAGCTTTCCAGTCTGATGTGTTTTACAATAATCCTGTATTTACTGAGTTTATATCCATGTGGAATAAAAACTGTAATGTCATGTTTTTTGGGTGACTTATATAGAATCCTACACCTTTGGGCTTAATTATACTTGTAAGGTATTGGAACTGAATTTAATGTCATGTATGCGATGATGAAGACACTTCTCTTAGAAACCTCTCAGCCGTTGGGAAGAGTACAATTATTTGAAAATATTTAGCTGCTGAATGTTTTAACTTGCTAGGATATATACCAACATTAATACACAGGAAACTTAATTGGTTGCCTTAAATTTTATAGTCATAAGCAATGGCTAACAGCCTGCTGCTTTCATTGTCCACTAGATTAGTCTAAGAACAGCTTTGTTTATTATCTCATTTAGTTGCACATTTTAAACTTGTATTGCTCAAACCAGTATGAATTATTATGGATCTCCTTGACGCTTACATATAATGTAAAGACTATGAAGTTTGTACCATGTCCTGGTTGTCATTAGCTGTCCTAAAAGCAAAAAAGCAACAAAAATAACTCACTAGAACTATTCAACAAGACTGTAAAGTAGATGACATACAATGTAAAATGAGTATGGGAAATATGTGAAGTTTCTGGATATTTAAAAATATTAACTTTAATGGAGGTAGAAGATGATATCTACTCTTGGTCAAGGCAAGTAATAAAATTATTATTTTGCAGTAATAAGTTGAATTATAATTGCTGAATACTTTCTATTAATCATAGACAAAGAAAGAAAGAAAGAAAAGAAAGAAAGAAATTAAGAAGAAAGAAAGAAAGAAAGAAATTAAGAAGAAAGAAAGAAAGGCATAAGATTATCCTTAGCTTTTGACAAGTTCTACTAAAAAGGGAAGTAAGAAGGAGGGAATCAAGGGGGAAAAATAAGTAAAAATGAGGTGATACTGGTAAAATGGAGCCATCACAAAATTGATCCAAACTGGTCATGCCATCATGGAGTTTCAAAGAATGAAAGTGCCACAATACCTAGTCAGAATTGAGAAAATCAAAAAATTTAATTTAAAAACTTAATTGCCAAATGTTCTAACTTCTAAAAGTGTATGAAAGTCCTCAAAAAAAATATTGACAATTTTAAATACATAATCTCCTTGTTGCATTGAAAGTGAGCAATAGGTTAAAGTACCTCCTTGGGTTTTTCTCATCACATTAAAGTAGACTTAAAGTACTTGAGTACATAACCAAAGAAGGTTAAAATGATATGATGTAGGTACCTTTTAAAATAATGGTGTAATGATGAGTGGATTAATAAAGTGTGGCACATATACTCCATGGAATACAATTCAACCATTAAAAAAAAAAAAAAAACAGACCCTGGCATTTGATAGAAAGTGGTGGACAAATATATTTATTGTTGAGTGAAGCAAACCAGGCTATGAAAGAGAGACATTGTATGTCTCCACTTAACATATACTGACTGTCCACATGCTATGATAGAGACTGAAAGATTAGAGGGCATAAAAGCATTGAAATAGTTATGGATACTGGAGAGAGTATAGAAGGAAGGTGGGAGAGGGAAAGAATGTAAGGAAGGAAATAAGGGAGAAAAAAATAGGTAAGACATTTGTGGGACACAGAAATGGTTTATTACCTGTTGATAATGATGTTTATAGTATTCTCAACTGGACTGGTCTGAAGTATATTTCATGTTGTATGAATTTTGTATGTAAGCTAAATGATGTACAGCGATTGAATGTGTAAATAATAATAATAATAAAATAAATTAAAAATTTAAAAATAATGACATATAGTCTTTCTAAGTATGTAATGAATACACAAAATGTCTACTAAGCATAAAGAAACAGATTGCTTAACATGTTTTAAATAAATGTGTGATATTCAATTATGCCAGAGATGATGCATATATATTCAATTATTTTACTTTTCTACTTACAGCAAGATAATAGACATCTTAAGAAAGACCCTAGTTTTAGGGTGGTGTGGTGGTTAAGGCAGCTGAATTCCAAAGATGGCTATGAAGAAGAATGCAATATTAAATAAAATAAGTGATATGAACTTACATGATAACATACCATGAATTAGAAGCTTTCAGAAGCTCATATGGCTCAAAGATATGACAGGCATTGTCTAGACATCTTAAGAAAGACCCTAGTTTTAGGGTGGTGTGGTGGTTAAGGCAGCTGAATTCCACATGGTTAACTGCAAAGTTGAAGTCTGGACCTGGCAGCTTGAAAAACATCCCAGGTGAGCATGCATGCCTGCCCAAAATCCTGAAAGGAGGGAGAAAATGGAGTAAAAGAAATTACACCTTGAACATGCTCCACTAGGAGGAGCTTTCTCTTTCTTCCTCTCTGTGTCTTTTTGGTGAGCATGTACACTCTCTAGCCTATATGCATATAAAGAAGCCAAAACAAACAAATAAATAAAAACATATAGTGGGAATAGCATATACTAAGCAGATTTAGGAAGCACAAAAATAAATATTTTCTACAGAAAGCCCAGAGAAATACAGGGAGAAAATATGAAAAAGCATAAATAATTGTATTTAGCTCCTGAAGAAATTTGAATCCAAGGTCCTGATATTAATGCACCCTGCAAAACTTGAGTCTAATCTCACCTCTGTCATTTGTCATGACTGAATGGAGCATTTTATTTATCTCAGTTCCCTTTTCTCATAAAATATGTAATAATGCATAGATTTTCTGGGGGGGCAGACTGAATGACTAAGTATGAGGATGGCACTTGGTACTCAGATTGTAAAATAAAAAGATCAATACTTGAAATAATCATAAATGAATTATCTACCATATGCCTATCAACTCTATGGTCCACATAAACTAATTCAAATGTCAATATAAATTGTATACAAGCATATCTCATCTAACTTAGGTCCTCAAAATGAATAAGGGGGAAAATATTAAATTCTCAAATGCCTAGAATTTACTTTATGTAAATAACTATCATTTTTTGTACTAAAATTCACTGTTAATTTCTATTAGGTAATCAATTATGGGGTCATAACAATTTTTATAATTATTTGACACAGTCACAAATAATACAGTTTGCATATGAAAGAGCAGTGAATTAATAAAGATACATTTAAAAATGCCATTTCTGAGCATAAGGTAATTTTTCAAAAAAGAAATACGTGGTCGACTAAACCTCTAAAAAATTATAGAATTTGAGTAAAATAATCTTTTCTATAACATCCTGAATTTTAAAAGTGATTTTAAGAGTTAGTTATAATTTATAATAAATCTTTCCTAAAGCATGTATTCTGGAAGAGAAACATATCTAGTTTAACCCATTTTATTAAATTTGATGACACCCACTTCTATTAATAGAAAATAAATCAACAAAACTATGGTACAAAGTAAATCTAAAATCCTGTGGAGCACAAAATTAACTGAGTGTATTATTGAACCTGTAGTTTTAATGCAAATATTAATCATTCAAATGTGTGAAAATCACCGCTGTTCTCAGATAGCGAGTCATCAATATAACTTACACCTATTAGCTGGCCGTCTCACCACATCATCCAAAGTATAAATGGAAAACTCATCTCATGTTCTTGCATAGTTCACACTGCAATCTCTGATTTAATATTTTAATTTGGATTGTGTCCAACTCATTTCTCTTTGATAAGAATTTTTTTTTTGTTTTCTATTTTTCACTCTGTCAAATATTTACACCCTGGATTCTAAAGCAAAGTAAAATGCATACAAAGTAAATTTATAAAATGATGTTATCAAATTTTTATTTTGAGATCATTTCACTTTAAAAAATCTTGCCAGAATATCATAAAACTTATAATGCTGACTCAGGTGATGGGCTATTATATTTTGATGTTTTCCTAGTCATTTTCTCTTTCTTTGTATAGTATCCATCAGGAGTTTCACGTTTCTGATTTCAGAAACCCTCTTGGATCTTAGTATATAACTCCTGTGGATAAAGGGAATCTACAATATTATAATAGTTTATACTCTATGGTAATGGAAAGTTAGCCTTTTTAATTTTTTTAATTTCTGCATCGTTGTATCTATCTCTTTCTCATATATCTATTGTTTAATTATTATCTTGATTTGTTATCTGTATAAATGCTTGTGTTTCATTTATATTCTAAAATTGTAATCCTAATCTTCCTCTATTTTTTTTCTTGGTGTTTTAATTTGTCCAATATCTGGCCAGGAGGAGCCTCTTCAATCAAGCTTTTGTGTTATTTGACATGACCTCATAATTCTTTGTGTGCTCCCTTACTTTCTAACAGAAGACATTCCAGTTATAGCAGGTGATTTCTCTGTATAAGTTTCAAACTAATCAGCCAGCACTCTCTAATATACATTGGCTATTTCTATAGGGAATAGCATTTATAAATCTGAATCAGCATCTAGGTACAGTCATTGCTATTGGTGCTACTGGAAGTTATCTTTTTAAGCCTTTTCATGAAACAGAGTTATGAAGTATACTTACACATATGAACATATATATGCATATATGCAAAACACATAGGTAATGCATGTGTATGCATTAAAGTTACGAATTTATACTGATATCCTCATCTCTAATAAAACACCATGCGTTCTTTCTAGTTTTCCCATATTATATATTTATATCACTGTTTTCCTACAATGGAAGAACTACTCCCTCAGAAGGCTGTTTCCTAAATGCTCAATTAATATTATTAGGAAAAGTAACTTTACTAAGTGAAATTTAATATTGCTTTTATTGGTTTCTAATATCTGTAGAATGAATATAACCTTTGTTCCTTTTATTAGATTTATAACATGGGCTTTACTATGTCAGGTCATTATATAATTTTTCTGTGTTTTCTTTTTTAAATTTTATTTGTTTATTTCATGAAAGAAAGAGTGAGAGAGCCATCCTTGACAAGGTCTCACCATGTATGTCACAGGTACTCCCAGTCACCTAGCCAGTCAGGATCACAGGATTCTCACAAGCACATCCCCGGATGTTCCTGGTGTGTTCAGTTTGACTGTGAACTCAACCCAAGGCCTTCGTACATGACTGCAGTCTAGCACAGTAGTACCCTGATATTTGTACACAGCACCTGGGCCTCTTTCTTATTTTTTAACAGTTTCATAGCACAACATTTTATAGATATTACCTACTTTTGCCAGTAATCACCTACATATTAGGACTTAGTTGCTTCCAATATTTTGAAATTACAAAATAAATGTTTAATGAGTTACCTATAGGTGTATATGTTTGAACTGTTGCAGGAACATTTAAGGGTAATAGAGTATGTTTATGCCTTTCTTCCATAAGTGAGAGGGACAGAGAGACAGCACTTGCAGTAGATCAAGACAAAACAATCTGCACCCAGCCTCAGCTGCTCCTGGATCATGGTCTCCTGCATGCCTAGAATACTCAACAAGGTCTTCAGATGAGACTCCAAAGCCTTTCTTTGTGGCTCAGCCTTGCAGAATATCATGTTTTACTGCGGCACCACTGTCCTGCCCTCTAGGTACACTTCTACAAAGGAGGTTATGGTTTTATTTCAGTTACAGTAAAATATCCTAAAGTGTTTTACATGGCATAGAATCAAAATTCAGAACTTTTCCTCCTTAATGCATATATTCTTATTCTTTCTATTTACCCAGTGGCTTATGAGTAAATCCAGAAAAAAAATGTATAAAACAAAGAAAATCTAGAAACTGAACAAAGTGCAGTTATTAGGAAAACTATTTTCCAAACAGAGCTGTGAGGATGTGAAGACATTCACAAAGAGTACACATGTTGTGATTATATGAATGATTACATGTAGCATAAAAACAAGTGATGCTCATTGTACCAGTAAGACACTGGAACAGTCATTACCTTTGGGGACTGATAGTGACAAGTAAAGGGCACGGGGGGTTTAGAGTTGCTAAATTATGCTCCATGCCATGTTCAATGTGCCTAGGACATGACAAGCCTTACTGGAGCAAACTTATGAAGCAATGTGTAAATTATATAATTTCATGTATAAAATGATAACTATTTCATACAACATTTAAAATACAAATTATATCCGTTTTTGAATGTATTCTTATTTACTTCTTTCCAAGTATAAAGGATAATACTTAGAGTATAAGGATAATTGGAAATGCAGCAAACCTTTTTGGATATACATAAAATTTCAGAAATAATTGCAGATTATACAAAGGTAAATCTTTTGGTAAATTTAAATTGCTAACAAAATTGTATGTGTTTTTTATAAATGTGGACAAACTGGGAGATAGTTTTAAATGCCATACTGTAAAGTCTTGTATTAGTCAGAATAGTTGATGTCAATTACTGTAAGAAATGCTAAGATAACAATAGTATAACAAAATCAATCTATGTTAGAGAAATCTGGTTTATTTCCAGTAACTCTACAGCACACTTGTATTCTATGTAGTAACTGTTCTTTGAGAATGTTTCACAATTATGGTCCCACCGTCTCAACCCATGGCCACCACAAACATGGCAAGAAGAAATAGGTCAGAAATACTGGTTTCAACTGTCTCAGTGTGGAAATGACACATTCACCATCCCTTAGCCAGATAAATCCATGTAGCTTCAACTAACTGCACAGGATGCTGGGTAACATAAAAGGGCACTGAATTATTTGGTGATTACCATCTCAAGCATACCACGGCAGCCTGTTCTCCAAACGTATTTTACTACCATTTGCTCCTACACAACTTCTCTCAAATAATGGAGGAGGGGAGCAGTGCTTCCAGGAACTTTGTTACGTAGCTGCAATAACCGAATAGGTGATCTCCAAGTTTAATTGAAAGAGAATAACTAAATATTAGATGGGTGAGGCTAACTACTACTACATTTAATAATATTCTCTAAACAAAAGAGTATTTACATCTGTAATTCTTTTTCCTCTTTTTCTTTATGCTGAAATCTCTCTCTTACGTCTCTCTCAGTTAAACAATGAATAATGTGCTCTGTGTTTCGGGTGAGTGCACACACCCTAGAGCAAAAGTCTCTCTTAAGAAAAAAAAAAAAGGAAAAATGTGTGAAAGAGTTTATGATCCTAAAAGTATTGCCTCTTTTCTGAAAAACCCAGTGAGTACTAAGAGCTAAAATGTATGACTTAATTAATAAAGATATAATCTGTATTGATTGCATATGGTATTGATCTGTAGTGTTCCAGTTTGCTATTAATCAGTGATCATGAGTTTTTAATATATCTTTTTGTAGTTATGCTATGTTCCTTAAGAAATGATGCAAAATTGGATAATACAAATAAAGTGCTGGGATAGTATGTATTTCATAAACCATGTGACTAACCTGCTAAATGATTGGCTCCTGAAGAAAAGAGAAAAGTTCACTGCACACCCCTATTTCCACCAATGTGTTTTGAGTAGATTTTAGGATTCTTGAGTAGCTAACTCTCTAAAAATAACATTTACAATTTTAGTTATAATTTACCCTTATCATTTAGATAAATCTATGTGTAGGTCTCTTAAGAAAAAAAAAAAAGGAAAAATGTGTGAAAGAGTTTATGATCCTAAAAGTATTGCCTCTTTTCTGAAAAACCCAGTGAGTACTAAGAGCTAAAATGTATGACTTAATTAATAAAGATATAATCTGTATTGATTGCATATGGTATTGATCTGTAGTGTTCCAGTTTGCTATTAATCAGTGATCATGAGTTTTTAATATATCTTTTTGTAGTTATGCTATGTTCCTTAAGAAATGATGCAAAATTGGATAATACAAATAAAGTGCTGGGATAGTATGTATTTCATAAACCATGTGACTAACCTGCTAAATGATTGGCTCCTGAAGAAAAGAGAAAAGTTCACTGCACATCCCTATTTCCACCAATGTGTTTTGAGTAGATTTTAGGATTCTTGAGTAGCTAACTCTCTAAAAATAACATTTACAATTTTAGTTATAATTTACCCTTATCATTTAGATAAATCTATGTGTAGGTCTGGGACTTAATTTGCTTCTTAAACTTCATGAATTATCTATATTCCTAGGTTAAATATTTTTTAATCATTGCTCTCTCATTCTATAAATTTATTCTTTTTTTTGAATTACCATCGGTTTCATTAAATCTTCATGCTTTTCCTACATCTTTCTTACTGTCTTCTTGGCTTCTTGTGAAGATTTAATTTATTGTTAAATCTAACCACTGAGTCTTTTGCTACCCAATATGTGTATTAAATTCCTAAACTTTTTAACTGCATCTACTAAAATTTTCTTATTTTTCTCACTCTTCATAGTTTCTATTCATTTCACTCATTAATCTTAATACATATCAATATAAAATACTTTTATATTCTTGGTTATTTGTAGATTGGAATTCTTACTTTTCTCTAAAGACAATGGGACTCTCTCCATTGTCTTTCAATTCTCCTTGAGGATTACAGTTTGCTATTTTTGGAAACATTTTGTTTAAAGATAATTGTTATTATTTTCATTTATCATTTATTGTATTATTTATTTAGTCCTTATTTGATGTGTTGATTAAAGGGAAAGAATGAGTTTTTTGTTTGTTTGTTTTTTGCTATAGAGTGCATGTACTGACCACATAAACAGAGACAGAAGGGGAGAAATGACCCCTCCCCCCAGGTGGGATGGACTTGCTGGAAACCCTTCTCCTCCATTATCCTCTCTGAATCGTGGGCATGCACACACTAGTGCCCAGCATGAGTTGTTAAATCTGGGACTTGAACTGCAGTTTACTATGTGGGAGTCCAACATTGTAACCATTCTGCCATCTGCTGGTTCCAAGGACGAGTTTTATACATAGGGAATCAATGCAATTTCTTGGATGTTCCATCAAATTTCTATGACAGTAATGTTCATTTATAAAGTTATTTTACAGAACTAGTATTTACTTAATATAGTTAATATAGCTAATTCTTCAAAATCTAAGTCTATTTTTATGTCCTTTATGACTATTGTTTTTCTTTTAGTTCTTGTCATAGGGCATGAGATCTCATCAGAGAGAGACAGAGCAAGGGAGAGATAGAGGGAAACTCAGAAATCACCCTCCATGTGGAAGGTCATGCCACAATCTTCTCTCCTCCACTATCCTTCTGGGATTCTGGGCACGCATACAGAGGCACCTGACATGATTTTCAAGTCGCTGGGTCTGATTCTCAAAATATAAAGTTGGCCATGTGGGATTCAATGTCTCAACATCCATGCCACCTGCTGCTCCCCTTTATAAATACTTCACTTTGTTCTTGATATGTTCACCTCTCTTCTTTGCCAGATAGTGCTAGGAAGCCTTCATTTATAATGAAATGAAATTTTTATATTTTCAGGGGTTTTTCTGAGAGATATTTGCTAAGGGTGTATGTGCTCATTGGCGAGACAGAGAAAGGGAGAGAGAGAGAAAATGAAATATCGCTCCCCAAGAGAGATGACCATATGTCAATCTTTTCTCCTCAGGACTCTGAATAATACGAGAGGCATAGTAATACAGTGCATATAGTTAAGCAATATAAATCATGCTCATGCGCAACAGGAATTTTGTTATTTTTTTAAATTACTTTTCTCTCAAACTATGTTATATTGGTTTTTTTTCACCAATAAAGAGTAAGGATAGAAGGAAAATGTCAACACAAAGAGGAAAGCAAAGAAAAACTCTGAGTGGCAAGTAGGTGAGAAAAGAAGGAAAATTGGAAAGATTGACAGTAAAGAAATACCCTGCCTTTCACGAGGACATAAAGAACTGTAGTTTAGAAACATTATAAAAGATGGACCAGTCTTTTATCTAGAGGTTAAGGAAACTGGATTCCACATAAGTGTTCACTGTTTTAATCCTGGACTTGGCAGTTTGAAAAATAGCCTGGGCCCATGTGCATGTGTGCCTCAGTAGACTGGAGAAATGGAGCAGAAAGGGTTGTAGTGCGACCACTCTCCATTGGGAGGCGCTCTTTCCTGCTTGATCTCTCTCTCTCCCCCTCTCTGTCTCTGTATATCTATCATTCTCTGATGAGTACATTAAGATACCATGAAGAAGATAAAATGTAGAAACATTTTAGAAAGTAAGTATATCCTTAACTTATGTACAAGATTTACTCACTGTGTTGAAGAGTGGCCTAATGAGAATATAAGGGAAGAAATAATTCCCTGGCAGGACATTAAGGGCAATGTTTCTGTCTGCAGGAATTAAAAGTTTCTATGCATCTTCATTCCCCATTTTATCTTACCTAGGTTTCTCTGTGAGAAGCTTGAATCTAATACTTATAATAGGTCATTTTTTTTTTTTTTTTGAGAGAGATTTTCACTGTAGGGCGCGTGCGCTCGCCAGACAGACAGAGAGAGACATAGAGACAGAAAGCGAGAAATCACCCCCCAGGGGGGATGGTCACGCCGCAATCCCTTCTCCTCCATTCTCCTCTCGGGATCTTGGGCACGCACGCACACACGCCTGGCGTGAGTTTTAAGCCACCGGGTCCGGGACACGAACCGCGGTCGACTACGTGGGAATCCAGCGACATAGCCATTACGCTAACTGCTGGTTCCCTATAATAGGTCATTTTTAATTAAAGATTTTAATTTCCTTTATTTTCTTATATGTTGCAAGATTTTAAAAGAATAGATGGTAAATAATCACATTGGACATATTTTTGTTGTGGTTAAATGAATAAAGTTATATGAGAGCAGACACGGAGAATGAAATAGGCATCTAGAGATTTACCAAGGTTGCAACTTATTCTGAGACTCCTTTTCATTTTCTATTCAATTATGTTAATAACAATGGAAAGAACATATACTACGAGACCCAAGATGCAAAGATCTATAATAGAGGCCAAATATAAATAAAATAATATACAATAGCCAAATACCTCCTAGAAAAATATTCCTGATTGGGCCAGCAGGTGGCCTGGTAGTTAAGGCGGTTGGATCCTACATGGCAGACTGTGTGATTCAAGCCCTTGACTTGGTGACTTGATGTGAGTGCCCAAAATTCCAAAAGGAGGTACAAATGTAGGAGAAGGGATTATGGCGTGAGCATCCCCCTTAGGGGGTGCTTTCTCACTTTCCCACTCTTTTTGTCCGTCTTTGGTTGAGTGCACATGTCTTCCAGCACAATTTTTTAAAAAAATCCTGATTGTTAAATAATTAATACATTTATTCTGTATGAGAAACTCCCAATTAACATTACAAAGGAAACCACTAAGAACAAAATCCTAAAATGTTTTTTAAAAAGGCCTGAGATATCTAACTCAGGAAAAAAAAAAAAAAAACCTAAACTTAGCAACCTTTTATCTTTTAGAATGGCTAAAAATAGGAATTGTGTAGGTGTCTAGGGATCTTACCCATCATTTTGACATTTATTCTTTTCTTAGACTCTCACATTGTTCTTTATTGAACCTCAATGTTGCTGATTATTTGTGCAAGATGCTCTCTTTGGAATTTTCCTGAGACTATAATTTACTTCTTGACTTTCAAAATCCATCCTTGTTCTAGGAAGAACATGGTAATTTCACTACACACTGGCAGAGTGACCTACTTAAAACCTAGTTAATGAGCTTCTATGGTATTTACTATGGTTATACACGACAATATAATAGTGTGAGAAATTTTGTGGCATTAAGTTTTGATGACATTACGTATTGCACATTTTGTGGACATTTATATGCAAATAATTTATTATTATTATTTAAGTTCATGAATTTTCTTTTCTAGTAAGTTATTTCCTTTATGAGAGAGGGAGCAAGAAAAAGGCAAGCATCGCTGGTGGTGTTTCATGTCACAATTCCCTTCCACGCCCCTAGTCCTTCAGTCAGCCAGGTTTACTATCATGTGTACATACACACCAGCACACACATGTGGACCAGGGTACTGAATCATAGTCTTTCATATGGCTTTTAGCATTGCCGTGCATTGCAGTGCTGCTGTATCACCATGTGCTTTGATTAATTATTAACTATAACTGTTAGCAGTAAAATTACAGCATTAATCAATAAATAATTTATAACTGTATACTTTGATTAGATATTTTGGAACCAAATCAGAATGAGTCAGGTAAGTCATGGTATTTTTGCCCCTACTCATTCTATTTTGTTTGTGATTTTTTTGGTTTGTTTGTTTGTTTTGGAGAGGTTTTCCCTATAGGGCGCGTGCGCTCGCCAGACAGAGAGAGACAGAGAGACAGAAAATGAGAAATCAGCCCCTAAGAGGGATGGCCACGTCACAATCCCTTCTCCTCCATTCTCCTCTTGGGATCTTGGGCACGTACGCACATGCGCCCGGCGTGAGTTTTAAGCCACCGGTTCTGGGACGTGAATCGTGGTCGACTATGTGGGAGTCCAGCGACAAAGTCATTACACTAACTACTGTTCCCTCTTGTGATTTTTTTATTGTGGTTTATTAATTGTGATTTCAGGATAGATTGGAGATCTCTGCTTGATAGTCAATCAAAATACAAAATATTATTTCTTGTTTTTTTCAGGTACTGCTTTGGGAAATAGCATAAAAATTCTTCTGTTTACCACCAATAAAGCAGTAAGGAAAAACATACTTTAAAATACATTGTTGAGGAACCATCAGTTGGTGTAATAGCTGTGTTGCTGGACTCCCATGTATTCGACTATGGTTCGAGTCCTAGACCCAGTGGTTTAAACTCACTCCAGGCACATGTGCATGCATGCCCCAGATCCAGAGAAGATTGCGGTGTGGCCATCCCTGTAGGGGGTGATTTCTTATTTTCTGTCTCTCTGTCTCTCTCTATCTTTCTGGCAAGCACATGTGCCTCATAGCAAAACCTTCTAAAAATATATATATTATTGAATGGAGAGATAAAAGGGGGGAGCATGACATAACAAAAAGTAGTTTCAAGAATTGAAAAAAAATTACTTTTAGATTGTTTCAATATAAAACTAATGTTACTCATATTAGTTTGCCATTTTATTTGCATTGTCAAATATAAATTTGCAGTAGAAAGTTGAACATAATTTAACATGAACAAGTACAAGATTCCTGAGAGATATGTATATATATTTAAAGACTACACAAAAAGATTGCCATAAAGAAACTACACTGGAGAACATAAAAGTATTTAAAATTGTAATGGACACTAGAGACAAAGTGGAAAGAGAAAGTGGTAGGAAAGGAAATTTTGGGGAAATTGAAGAGGTAAAACACTTGTGGCACACAGATAAGATTTTTTGTCTGTTGATGAGGATGTGTACAAGTCTCAACTGGGCTAGACTGAGGTGTATATCAAGCTGGGTAAAGTCTCTTCACAATCTAAATGATGTGTAGCATTGTAATGTATGAATAATAATTTAAAATTAATTTAAAAATAAATAAATAAATGTCATAGTTCAATAAGCACACCCATATGGAGAGTGAGGTATGACTGTCAAGTAAAACAGTGTTCCAAACCATCACACAATAAGCTGAACTTAGACTCAAGTCTTCAGATTACCATATGGCAAAGTATTGAACAAGATATATTTTAATAAAGTGTATTTTATCATATTATATTGTTATCATTAAAATTTCTAAATGAAAAAAAAAAAAAGTAAAGAAACTACCAAGATAATCCTTATGATATTGGTGCAACGAACCAGCAGATGGTGTCATGGTTAAGTTACTGAATTCCCATATAGTTGAACATGATTCCAAGTCCTGGAACCAGTGGCTCAAAACTCATGCCAGGTGCATTTGCGTGCATGTCCCAAATCCTGAGAGGAGAATGGAGAAGTGATTGCGGTGTGGCTATCCACCCCTGGGGGGTGATTTCTCGCTTTCTGTCTTTCTTTCTCTCTCTCTCTCAACCTCTCTCTCTCTCTCTCCAGTGAGTGCTTGCACCCTATAGCAAAAATCTCTCTCTAAAAAGAGATATTGGTGCAAATTTTGCTTTTTTTTTTTTTCAATTTGCCAGTGGGCATGTGCAGTTACTGGAAAGAGAAACAGTGGGAGAGAGGAGGGAAATGAGAAAGAATTCTTCATGAGGAAAGTCATTGCTAAAAATCCCCTCTCTCCATTACTTCTTCCTTTCATGATTTTGGACATGCATGCGTACATGCTCTGAATGTCTTTCAAACTGCCAGTTCAGTGATTTGAGCCTCCCAACAGTCATGTGGGATCCAGTTGACTTAACCACTATGCCAGTGGCTGGCCTAGTGCAAGTATTTTGATCACATAACTGCTCACAATTTGTGTTGTTCACACACATTTTCACTACACATATCTATCACAATATATACCTGATAATATGTTGTAAGAATGAACTACAGAATTAAGTGTATGCAAAACTTTTAAACTGTTAATACATTATAACTCTTACTTAGAAAATAACATATTTCAGTTTGATTTAAGTCATTCATGGTTTTTAATATAAAAAGTTAAGGGATGTTTCATTTATATATTAATGTAGAGTTCTAAATATTATTTTATTTTTAATTACTGGAGAGACAGAGGGAGAAATTAGGCCACACATAGCGTGCTCACACCAAAATTTCTTCTCCTCCATTTTTCCATTCTGTTGGAATTTTGAGCATATTCGCATATGTGGTTGGCATGTTTTTCAAGCTTCTGGAGCCAGGATTTGACCCACACCATGGTGAATCATATGGAATCTGACTCCTATAACCTCTAAACAATGAGGCAGCCCACCTGCTAACATAGATTTTAAAATGTAAAGCAAAATAAGAAAATTACAATACACCCATTCTAAGGAAAAGTCTACTAGTAAAGTGTAGGGTTTTTTTGCATTCCTGTGGGTGTAGAACGTTCTAGGTTAGTGTTATTTCCTGTTCTCACTTCCAAGGTAGCACCTACAACAGGATACACAGAGGTCAGATTCCCTGAATGTGGGTTGGTTCATCTTAAAGGTAAGCAAGACCCAAAGAGTCTATTAGCACAAAGAGAAAACAAAACAAAAACAAAACAAATAAAACAGAAAAAAAATCTCTAAATAGAACATCAATATAGTTATTTTTTAGTATACAAGGGAACACAAACAAAAAAATGTACAATAAATAGTTTTGAAGGGCATCTATTGCTGGAAACAACAAACATTATGTACTCATTTTATCTCTAGTCTATTTTGAGAGAGATTGTTATATGTGAAAATAATGTAGAAAGACTAAAAATTGCACTAAATTAGGCTAGAATAACGAGTTAAATATGGTAGCAATCTATGCATGCTATTGTTTTTGCCTTTTCAAACTCGTAATAACAACAAAATGTCAACAAGGAATAAGAAAAGTAATCCAAGAGCAAATTACTTTCACAGTAAACAAGAAATAGATGATACAGTAGCATTCTAAAAAATCAAAAGTGGACAGGAGAGAAGTAATAGTGTTGATAGATCTGAGTATGTAGACACAAAGGCGTGTAGCAAGAATGAAGGCTATCCAAAAGAACATGACCATTTACCTGTCACAGGATGGAATCTCTAGAAGCAGACATTGAGTAGGAGTTAAAAGTAAAAGGAGGAACATGATTAAGTAAAGGGAGAATTTGAATATGATGCAGACTGAATAAATGTTCGGACAATCCCATGCTTCTCTGAAACATATGATCTGTCAGAGTTTTCATTTGTGTGTCAAAATCGCCAGCTCTTTCTTCCCTTGTAGACCCTTTAGTGTGTTGCTTTCAGAAGGGTGTCTCCTTGTGCAAGAAGGCTATAGTTTTACAGCGATGCTCCTTTGTCTCTCGCATTTCTTCAAATCTCAAAATCAGGACTGGAGGTCTTAATCTTTTCAATCTTTGCATGTTAAATAGCCCTGGAGGCTAGAGACTGACTCCAACACAAAGGTCAGATGCTTTTTCCAAGTCTGGTATAATAATAATATCTCCCTTCAGGGCAAAGTTTGGGCAAGTTTAGTTCCTAACCCTTGTGAGAAACCCAGTGTTTCTGAAGTTCAAGGTTTCTCAACTATGATGCTGCACCCACCCAGGCCTCCCTCTACATCATCCTTTTAGGAACTGGTGACCAAGAGGAGCTGCCATGAGCAGGGAGCACATGCTGCCCGTGTGCTGTCAGCAAGACACCTTTGGCCATTGACATCAGGATTCGTGTGTCTTCCTCCACCATCCATGAAACTGGGATGACCTGCAGCTAGCTTGAAACAGGGTAAAATTGTGAACCCATCCTAATCACGGTTTTGACCGTTTATAGCGGTAAGAATGGGATACTGACAGGGATGTCCCTTATAGAAAGAAAAATAATAAATAGCACAAGGATCCCACTGACTAGTAAGGGCATTTAAATTTCACTGGGATCTGATATCAAATGCTTTAATACGCGGTGACTGGGTTGGCCTTAGCCTAATGGAAAAAGAGCTGGATTCTATATGGTCAACGACAGTTTGAATCTCAGACCGTGGAAGCTTGAAAAACATGCCAAGTGCCTGTCAAAGTGTGCCCCAGTTTCTAGCAGCTCAATTCCTGACAGGATGGAGAAATGGGAGAGAAGGAATTACAGCATGACTACTCACAGTAAGGGGTTCTCTCTCTCTCTCTCTCTGTCTCTCGCTCTCTCTGGTCAGCACACATATTCTCTGGCAAAGGCACAAACAACCCCTATCCCCCAAAAATGTGGTTGGTGATGAGGGAGATTAAAAGCTCCCACTGAATGGTAAGATCTTATCTGTTAACTAGTGTGTAGAGGCCAAGTGAAAATAGGAACAATTGAAATGAGTTATCTAAATATATATTTTTCCCTCTTTTTTCACTATCCCTTGTGTGGGAAAAAGGAATGTTATCAAGAGACAGCAAAGGGATGTGCCAATGAGGCAGCAAGAATCCCCAAGAGGCAATGCAGCTGTAACAGCTGAGTGTGTGTGTGTGTGTGTGTGTGTGTGTGTGTGTGTTGGGGGGGGAGAGGATTCCAAGAATAATGTAGAATTTAGGTGCATTAAAATTAAAAGTGTTTAAACGGAACTATGAGCAGCTGCCACACTACTTGAACATGAAAATAAATGTGCCTTGCTCTGTGATGGAGAGAGTTGTTGTTTCTTCCCATGCTCTGTGAGCTCTCTCTTGTCCTCTGTCCTGATCGCAGTTTCTTTAGGTAAAAATAGAGTTGATAGTGGGAATGAGATCTCTCAGTATCAGTGAGGGCTAACGACCTTTGCACTTGGCTGCGCTTCCTGGGAAACTGGATTAGGAAAGGAACAGAAAACTTCGATGGCCCTATTAAATATAGACATCATAGTTACCATCCAACCCCATCCAGTGGGCAGCAGTGACTACCAGATTCAAAGGGTCAATTGTG
>NW_006207899.1:3112355-3123307 GCF_000334495.1 Tupaia belangeri chinensis
TGCATATGTATGAGATGTGTGTGTGTGTGTGTGTGTGTGTGTGTGTGTGTGTGTTGGGGGGGGAGAGGATTCCAAGAATAATGTAGAATTTAGGTGCATTAAAATTAAAAGTGTTTAAACGGAACTATGAGCAGCTGCCACACTACTTGAACATGAAAATAAATGTGCCTTGCTCTGTGATGGAGAGAGTTGTTGTTTCTTCCCATGCTCTGTGAGCTCTCTCTTGTCCTCTGTCCTGATCGCAGTTTCTTTAGGTAAAAATAGAGTTGATAGTGGGAATGAGATCTCTCAGTATCAGTGAGGGCTAACGACCTTTGCACTTGGCTGCGCTTCCTGGGAAACTGGATTAGGAAAGGAACAGAAAACTTCGATGGCCCTATTAAATATAGACATCATAGTTACCATCCAACCCCATCCAGTGGGCAGCAGTGACTACCAGATTCAAAGGGTCAATTGTGGTCAGGTTCACAGTGAGCAAGAGAAGGCAGCATGGATTTGCAGGTGAGGCTCTATGGGTGAATTCAATAAACTGACTTTTTTTGTTCTTTCATGTGAATATATAATGGGAATTGATCTGCAGTATGCTTCTGCATTCCCATCCCAAAGGTGCCAGGGGAATACATCACAGTGGAGAAAAGGCTGCAGTTACAGACAGGCTAGTTGGACAAACTTCCTTGCCATTTTCTACCATCATGTAGGTCATGTTTTAGCATTGATGCCTATAATCATACAGTCCAAAGTTTTCACTAGGTACTGCTCTGTATTTGACAAATAAAAAATGCTCAATGCCAAATATTCTGACTACAGCATTATCACAGCTGCTGCAGCAGGGGTGGCTGAAAAATTCTGATAAGATTTGAAGTCTTGCTTTGCTTGCAAAGTGAAGTTTCTTGGGACTACATGAGCAGATTCACAAACCTCTGTGCTTACAGCAATCCAGGAAAAACTGCTATCTCTTTGGCCCTTAATGAAAAAGAAGATATACACTTTTATTAGATTCCTCGGGTATTAGAGAGAGTACACCTCTGTGACTGATGATTTTGTTGATTGGAGCTCCTGGGTAAGAAAAGCAGCTTGCTTTTAGAGGTGCCCTTTGGGATTTTGGACTCTGTGCCTCCCTGACATTTGGCTCTCAGGTTCACTATTTTTGAAAAGCATCTATTAATCTTCCCCCAAGTTCTTGTCAAGACTGAATGAAGACATTAAGAATTTCAAGTTCAATGTTTATATTTCAGGATTTGTGAACCCAGACATGACTAACAAGGTGGAAAGTGCCTAAATTGTTTCGGTTTTCCAAAGGAAATGGTATATTTTAGAATACAGCAAAATGGACACTAGCTTTAAATCATAAAGTATTAGTTATTCCTTTATGGGAAATTTCATCTTCCACTCTGCTCCAGATACAAAGCAGCTAGCTGACCGGGCACTCAAGTAATAAAGGAGTCTCCCAAATTCCTGAGTCTGATTCACTGATGTTTTAGCAAAGTCTAAACCTGATGGTGTCCTCAAGAACACTGCAACTATTCAATAACCTCGGCACCAGTTCTACATAATCCAAAATGGAAATGAGCGTTTTAGTCAATGAGCAGCCTCCAGGCCACTTAAGCTCCAACCCATACTCTTCTTGATGGAGCTCACTACACTTCTAAAGACTTTTAAGCTACTGCCAATAGAGTATTTTCCCTGCAACTTACAACACTACAGAGACTATTGAAATAAACTTATCCTTTTTAGGGGGCCACAAATGTAAAGGTCACAATCAAGTTTGTTGATTAAACTGTGCAAGACACACTTGTGGATACCCAACCTAACACACCCATTCCCTGATGAAACTGAAACAAGCTGCTGATCTAGTCTGCACCACAGAGATTGCCACTTTCGCTGTCTAGATCCATCACTATAAAAAACTCACTATCAAAGACTGGGTAGAACGCAAAGGACTTCCTGTTTACAGTGCTGAAGCCTTCACAGCATGCTTTTTTTTTTTTCCATTTAATTTGCAGTGTGGAAGACCACATGATGCAAAGAATGAACCCCACCTTCTGCTGACAGATGGACTGCCTCACATGTGGAAGACTCTTTTTGGGTTATCTGACTTTTCCTTTCTTTTCTTTTCTTTCATTTTTTTTTCCATCAGCTGACTCCATCCACAAAGGTGTGGCTCTTAAAAAACTTGACACTGACAGGTGGTATGATAGTTAAGGGTGCTCGATTCCCACATGGCCGAACCATCGTTCAAGTCTTGGACTTGGCAGCTTGCTTTCTCACTCTCTTCCTCTCTCTCTGTCCCTCTCTGGTCAAATTAAAATTAATAAATAAATAAAAGTTAAAAAATATAATTACTTTTTAAAAATAACTAATCCGTGCTATGTTACTTGTTTCTAAAATATTTAAAGTCCAATATATCTTTTTAACAGAAAATCCACTTAAATTATGCTTATTTTAAAGATAGTTAATGGAATGACCTTCTACCCTCCCTACTCTCAGGCACCTGATATGACTGAGTGTTGAAATAGGCATTTAAAAAAATAGTTATACATATTTTTTATTTTACTTTTTTTAAGGTGTTTTCCATAGGGCATGCGTATTCACCAGACAGAGACAGATAGAGGGATACTGATAAATCACTAACCTTCCCCCAGGGGGATAGCCACATTGCAATCCATTCTTCTTCAATGTCCTATTGAGATTCTGGGCTCACACACAAACAAACAGCATGATTTTCAAGCCGTTATTTCTGGGACTTGAACTGAGTCGGCCCTGTGGGAGTCCAGCACCTTGACTACTACACCATCTGCAGGACCCTGACTCTCCTTTTAACTTCTTTTTTTTTTTTTTTTTTTTTTTTTTTTTTTTTTTTTTTTTTTTTTTGTGGGGTTTTTTATATGATAGAGGGATACTGATAAATCACTAACCTTCCCCCAGGGGGATAGCCACATTGCAATCCATTCTTCTTCAATGTCCTATTGAGATTCTGGGCTCACACACAAACAAACAGCATGATTTTCAAGCCGTTATTTCTGGGACTTGAACTGAGTCGGCCCTGTGGGAGTCCAGCACCTTGACTACTACACCATCTGCAGGACCCTGACTCTCCTTTTAACTTCTTTTTTTTTTTTTTTTGGAGAGGTTTTTGCTATAGAGCGTGTGCGCTCGCCAGAAAGACAGAGAGAGACAGAGAGACAGAAAGCGAGAGATCACCCCCCAGGGCTGATGGCCACGCTGCAATCCTTTCTCCTCCACTCTCCGCTTGGGATCTTGGGCATGCATGCACACGCGCCTGGCGTGAGTTTTAAGCCACTGGGTCCAGGACGCGAACAACGATTGACTACGTGGGGAGTCCAGCAACACAGCCATTACGCTAACTGCTGGTCCCTCCTTTTAACTTCTTAATCTTCAAAATTTACTAAAGCAATTGGAAGACTGAATACAACCAACCTCCAAAAATAATCATCACTTTGTCCCTATGTCTTGTGTAAGAAAAGGGCAAAAGTGGTGGTGGCTTATATAGACAAATTTTGAAAATTCAATATCTCTTCTGGCTAATTCTTGATGTGACATGTTGTTCCTTCAATAGCCACTGTAAGCCACTTTGGTTGGTACACAAATTGGAAAGAAGCTTCATTCAAAGAGTACCTAGATCCTTCTTAGAAATGCAAACAAAAATAAAATAAAACAAAAATTCCGTAACACAAAAAAGAAAACTTACTTATAAATAAGGAAAATATGTATAAGACCTATATGCTGAACAATACAAAATATTGATGATAAAAATTAAAATATGACCCAAATAAATGAAGAAACATGGCTGTGTATAATTATAATACTCAGCATTAGAAAGATATTAATATTTCTCCAATTTGGTCTATGGATTCATTGTAATCCCAATCAAAATTCCAGAAAAATAATTTTTATAGATAGTGATGAGCTGATACTAATATTTATATGGAAAGAGAAATAAACTAGAAAGCTATCTTTAAAAAGAAGAATAAAATAGGAGAATTCCCAATACCCAATTTTAAGACATGTTATAAAGCTGTGATGATCAAAACATTGTGGTATTGGCTAAAACAGAAACACTTTAGTCAATTAAACAGATTATTAGACTTTAAATTAGACCAACTCTGTATGGATAACTAATTGTTTACTAAGTTGTGAAAGAAAGTCATTGAAAAATGTTAGTGTTTTCATAATCATGAAAACATAATATTTATATGAAATAAAAAAGTGAGCTTTCTATTATGACTCACACATTATACAGAAATTATTTTGAATGAATCTTAGAATTAAATGTAAATGATATAGACATAAAATATTCAAAAGAAAGTATTGGCAAACATTTGTATCACTCAGGGTTTGCCAAAAGATTTTTATGTATAACATCATAAAATGAGTTTTAAAAGAAAGTAATTGTTACATCAAAGTGTATCAATGTTGACAAATTTTGTTCTACAATAGAAACTATTAAAAGAAAATAAAGACAAACTAAACATTAGGAGAAACATATCTGCAAATAACATCTAATAAATAACTTGTATCCTGAGCATTAAAGGTTTCTGAAAGCAAAACATTCATTAAATAACTTTAATAACTGAACAATTGACAATTACTATACAGAAATTTTATTTTAAAAAAGTAAACACAAATTGAGGCACATGTTACAAGGAATTTGACCATTACTCCATTACTCTTAAAAGAATTAAGATCATAGAATTAAAAATAGACTGAAGAACTGTCACTCATTGAAGGAAGCTAACTTCCTTCATTAACAAAATTAGTGTCTAATCTGAGATATCAATCAGGACTACAGGAAGGGAATTGATTGGTATTGGATTAAACACTGGCAAACTAGAAGCAAGATCTGTAGTTTCTTAGTTCTGATAACTTTACAAAATTATGTGACATGTCAATAGAAGTAGATTCTGAAGGAATCACTTTCATCCATGTATCTCTTTAAATAACATTAGTATCAAAGACTATTTTACTTAGGTTTTAATATGAAGCACTTTTTTTTTTTCCCAAATGTCTACTCAAATAAGAACTTTACTATTTATAATGTTGTCATCTGCACATACATTCCTGTAAATACTATTTATCAGAATTTTGTTGTCTTTTTAAAATTTTTTAAATAAATGTATTTACTTTTACATTTAATCATTGTGTATCATTACAGCATACCAAATCAATTTTCCCTTCACTAATACACTGCATATGGGTTCAAAGCATTATCATATACTTCCCATACTAGATCTTTGTTTCAATTGAACTTGTCCTTTTTCAGTGTAATGACAATGAAAATATGTCTACCATTAGCTTTTTTCTCCTTCAGTTCTACTATCCTTTTCTGAATGTTATCCTCTTTTTACTTTCCCAGCATACTCTTAGATGTTGACTATATTTGTTCCAGAACTCTTCTTTTCAAATTCTCCATATACCTGTGGGCAATTTCTTTTAAGCAGGTTCTTCATAACAATTATCTACTCCTTTCTATAAGAATAGTAACCTCATATATGTTCTACAAAGTGCTGAATACTTTTGTAGTTGAATTAGGGCTTGATATATTGGTTTGTTTGTTTTTCTGAAGCTCTTCCTGGCTTGACTCATTCTTCTTTCTAATATTCTCTCTCATGTTTGTATCCTGTCCATTCTCATGAATTATGGATTATTTTATTGCTTTCTCCTCAGTAGAAATTCTGTTCTCTTAAGTGGGTAAAAGAAAGACTACTGTATACATGAAAATTGTGGTGTATTATCATTAAATACAACGTTGGACCAGTGACTCAGGATACGTATAAGCCACTTACGCCTTTTATCCTTTATATACATTTGCCTTAGTAAAGAATTGAACATATATTCAATGCTTAATATATGAACATGGATTGAGCTCTTAAGACTTTTAGAGAAAATATCAATCTTTATTTCTAAGGATGCAGAATATAGTGGGGTTGCCATTCTGGTAACTGAGTAAGAACAGTTTAGGCATAGTCTCTGAAAAAGCTGCTGTGTAAAATTCAGATCCACAGATGTGCCTTAGTGCTTGAAAACTAACTGGTATTCCTTATGACCTTCATACTACCAAGATTCTGTAAGGCTACTAATCCTATCACAGTCTTTAGCATTGTGTTAACAAGGACTTTTCACATGCTCTCTACATATGAGAAGCTTACGGAATGTTTAACTAATATTGGTTTATTTCAAATAAGTTTATTTAGAATAATGAAAAGTAGCTTTTAACAACAGTTATGTTATCTGCTTTAGGAACAAAAACAAAACAAAACAAACAAACAAACAAACAAACAAAAAATAGTGTTCAAATGTTATCTGGAAGAATAAAACTTCACAAATTCTGTGGTAAAGGATGGTCTTCCACTGAAGGAAAAAAATAAAAAGAATTTGAATTGCTATTTTTCCTTTGTAACATCACACTTGTAAAATGATTTATTTGGTATTTTCTATATATTGTATATTGTTTCTCAATTTTATCTCACTTGGTGTATTTTAGGATCATCTAAATGGACTGGTGGGAAAAACAAAAACAAAGGCAAAAACAAAAAACTTGCCTCATAGAGTCTTCATTTCTCATTTAGCTGCTTTGAGGGTTCTATAAACTAATAATCCATGACACATAAATAAAAGAGTGTCTGAAATATATTAAGTATACAGTCAATGTTTTGTTTGTTTACTTCTCCTCAGTTATTATCATAATCAACATTGATAGGCTTAAAGTTGAAGTAGAATTTTCCTGACATAGAATACCTTAATTCGTTCCACTAAGATGATCATTTATAATAATATTAACATTACCCTTCATTTTTTCTTCTATTTTTCAAATTGTCAAAGGGAACGTGCACTCACAAAAGACAAAGAGATGAGAGCATCTTTCCCGGTGGGATGGGATCAGGCCCCAATCCTTTCTTTTTTCATGTCTCCATTCCATCAGAATTTGGGACATGCCCACACATGTACCTGGTGTAGTTTTCAAATTTCTGGAGCCAAGATTCAAGCCATATTTGCTCATATGTTATCTAACTTTCTCTGCACAGGCCTTAACTACTGCTCTGTGGGGTTAGTTCTATTATTTTTCTGATGATCCTTTTTTCTCTTTCATGGTTTCTTTATCAGCATGAGAGAGAGAGAGACAGAGAGAGAGAGTATCTAAGAATACTAATATTAATTGGCAAGCATTACATAAATATAACATGTATTTCAATGCCCATCTGCAGATATTAACATGAGAACAATCAGAAGCAAACAATATGCCGTATTTAGTATATGTTTGGATTTAGATCACATATTGGGGCTAAGGTAAAATTTATAAATGAAATCAACTCATTAAGAAACGAGTATGGACAGAAAAGAAAAGGTACTTAGACTGAGTATTTAAAGGCCATAATGAATAAAAATGACCAGCAAAGATAACTGACAAGGAACAGCCATGACTTCACTGTGTCAGGCTGAATCGCGTGAAGACCTTTTTTAGGGGGTGGGGAAAAGATGGAAATAAGGTGTGTGTTAGTTTCAAGTCAAGTGAAGACCTTTTTTTTTGAAGAAACTTGCTGATGACCATATCAAACATGAATCCTTTGTATTTCAGGATTAAAAGATTAATTATAATGGACTCAAGTGAGAAGAGAAGGGGATGTAAAATTTTCAGTATAGACAACTCAAGATTTGTGACAATAACTGGGGGTGGATAGGATTGTAAATACTGTATCTGTACATCCATTTAATAAAACATTGTTTATAAGCATAGCTACACTATACAAGCATTTTTTAAATAAAAGTTTCCAATTTATAGGAAAATTTTAAATGTTATCAATTTTTTAGCTGATAGCAATCATTATGATTAGGAAAATTATATAAGAAACAATCTTGATAAGCCTACTCCCAACAAATAATTTACTCACAACCACTGTTATCTAGTGATGATCTAGAACCATTAATTTGGTAAACATACAGAGATACGTTATTGTCAATAAATAAAACAGAAAAAAGTATAAACTTTTAAATATATTTTATTACCTTATTATTATTTTAATACATTCAATCACTATGCATCATTTAGCTTATAGAGAGAATTTACCCAACATGAAATACACAGACCAGTCCAGTTGAGAATACTATACATGTTATCATCAACAGGCAATGAACTATTTCTGTGTTCCACAAACATCATCTCTATTTTTTCCCTGATTTCCTTCCATATACTCTTCCACTCTCCCTCCCTCCTTCCATACTGTCTCCAGTGTCTATATCTATTTTCAATGCTTTTATGCCTTCCAATCGTTCATTCTCTACTATGGAGTGTGGACAGTTGGTATATGTTAAGTGAAAACATATGATGTCTCTCTTTCATAGCCTGACTTGCTTCACTCAGTAGTAAATCTAAAAAGTAGAGATTTTAAGGAGACAGAAAATTTAATACCACTGACTTTTTCCAATGTTCTTAATATTCTAGTGACCCCCCCCCAAAAAGAAACGATACCATTTAGAGGTACACTGTCTTATTTTTTTTTTAATTGCTAGAGGATATATGTGCTTGAGAGAGAGCAATAAAATCCTCCTAATGGGGTACAATCATGTTGCAGTCCCCTCTCCTCTAATTCTTCACTGCATGAGGATCCTGCATGCACTCACACATGTGCACCAATATCAAGGAGTTCTTATCTTTGCCTTTAATCAACTTTGTCAAACAGTTCACAGATTTCCATTTCTTTAAGTCCAGTCACTTCCTTTGATGTTGTTAACTTGACGTTCCCGTTTTCCTGAGCTTCCATGATCTTTGTTCCCTGTGCATTGGATTGAGCAGTCATTTCTCCTGGTATTTACAGTCTGGAGCCTGAGGGAAGACCTTCACCAGTTAATTTGGTCAGATATTCTGGGCTGGATGGCTGGTAAAGTCCACAGGCAAGCTAACTGGTACAAAAAGCAGGAGGGCCTATTACTAGAATCTGAAGGCAGGACCATTAAATGGACAGGGAGGCAGGAGTTTGAGTCACATCCATGGTCAGAAAGGGCTGAAGCCTGGGTAATGGGCACTGGGTACAGCTACTTTCAGAGCTACAAGCATATAGGATTGAACCGTCTGTATTTTGGTGAAACTGGAGACTGGTTTTCAGGAAGAAAATGTCTTTTCAGGGTCTTCTACCAAAAAGCTTGCTACTGGAACAAAAGAAGTCATCCCTTCTGCCATGTCTCTGAACATATGGGACTGCCTCCAGGACCATGGACCTACAGAACTGAAGTTCTGGGTCTTGAAACTCCCGCAAAGACACATTTGTCCATGAATGGTTACCAAATTAGTGTTTCTGTGGTGCAAAAGGGATTCAAAACACCTATGTTATCATCTTATTTATATCACTCTCCCTATTATATTGTCAAGAAACAGGGATACTAAATTTCTCTAATAATATTTTGTCACAAAAAAGAAAAAAAAGTAGAATAGTCAGAGTATAATCTATCTCAAGAAATGTATGAATGCATCCAATGTTTAAATTACACTAAATTCTTCATGTCTTATGAATAATCACATCAGACTTTGCATTCATTTTAATTTGACTGTGTATTTACTAGAATAATTCAAATTATTTATTAATAAAGTACAAGTACTTGTTTTAAAAAGACTGTATCATCAAATCAAAAACAAGAAATAAATCAACATGTATCTAAACTGTATTTCTCCACATGGTTATATTTTTGAATCATTCCAAAAAGTGCATTTTTTTTGACAGGAAATAGTATTGTTTTATAGCAGGGGAAAAAGGCTTATTTTGAGAATGAGAAGCATCATGGGTTTCTACTATAAAAATGTATGAATTATTCTTTTACTATCACAACATTTTTACTTTTTATAACAATGGTGCTTACAATTGCTGTAGGGTACTTTTCAAGGTCAGATAAAGCCAGCAGCAGTAAAAATATTTCACATGGAGGAACAAAAAGATGACAAAAATAAGAATTATTTCACAATAGGGATTAATGTTCTTATGTATGAATCAATTATTGTCTTGTTTTTGTGTAATTATTATAATTAGCTTTTATTCTATTAGTATATATTCAAATTTTGAGGTATTTACATTTTTTAAATGATTAGTATTATTTATAGAGTCCCTTTGATAAAATGGCTATAAATAAACTCTTGTCAAGATTAATTTACTGTTTATTTGAGAAAAAACGAGAGGAGAATTAAAAATTATATTAAAGGGACCAGTAGTTAGCGTAATGGCTATGTCACTAGACTCCCATGTAATCAACATGGTTCGAGTCCCGGACTAGTGGCTTAAACTCACACCAGGCGCGTGTGCATGCCTGCCCAAGATCCTGAGAGGAGAATGGAGGAGAAGGGATTGCAGCGTGGCCATACACCCAGGGGATGATTTCTCATTTTCTGTCTCTCTGTCTCTCTCTGTCTTTCTGGGGAGCACATGTGCCCTTTAGCAAAAACCTCCTCCCCCCAAAAAAATTTTATTAAAGAGCCAGCAGATTTGGGTAGTGGTTACACTGCTAGATTTCCACACAGCCAACCATGGTTCAAGTCCTAGTCTCAGTGGCTTGGAACTCACACTGAGAGCATGTCTGTGTGTGCCAACATTTTAGGAGGACTATAAAGGAGAAGGGATTGAGACATGGCCATCTTTGGTGGCAGGTGATTTCTCATTTTCACATTTTTTAATTTAGTAATAAATTAAATTTGTTATTACATATTTTTTGTAGCTTTTGTAAATAAAATTGTATCTCTAATTGTCTCTGTCTCTCTCTCTCTCTCTCTCTGGTGAGTGCATGTGCCCTAAGGCGAAAACCTCTTCAAAAAACAAAAATTATTGGGAACCAGCAGTTAGCGTAATGGCTATGTCACTGGACTCCCACATAGTAGACCGCGGTTTGCGTCCCAGACCTGGTGGCTTAAAACTCACACCAGGCGTGTGTGCATGTGTGCCCAAGATCCCGAGAGG